>NW_017674397.1:0-28705 GCF_001879085.1 Nicotiana attenuata
AATAAACATTATTTACATCTGGAGACCAACTTTGGTCGCCAAATATATAATATTAAAATATTTGAGCGACCAAAGTTGGTCGCTATATGCTTTACCCGGAAAATTTGGTCCTTTTACCTGGGAGACCAATGTTGGTCGCTATTTAGCGACCAACTTTGGTCCCTAAGGTAAAGGGACCAGCTTAATATCGACCAGGCGTGGTTGGTCGCTTTTTGGCCAATAAGCGACCAACGTTGGTCGCTTTTGCTGGTTGCTTTTTTCCGGAATTCTAGTAGTGTGTGTTTGATAGTGTATGTCTTATATATAAGAAAAACCTGACAAATAACCGAAAAAAAATGAAAAACCGACATAAACCGAATTGAGAAAAAACCGACTTAATTGGTTTGGTTTGGTTCTAATATTTGAAAAATCGACTTACTTGGTTTGGTTTCTTTTAAAGGAAAAACCGATCCAAACTGAATCATGAACACCCCTAATACTAATTTGCAAAAATGACTAATTTTCTGTACAATTGGACTCACAATGTGTTGGAAGATAACTTGATCTTTTTTTTTTTTTTTTAAATCCACCCAGGAATTCATCTCCTGGCGGTGGTGGGGGTTTGGCCTATACCCCTATCTTATATATTAATAACTTAAAAAAATTAGTACAACAACGGTGGGGACAAAAGTCCTAACCTCCATAGAAACTAGTTAATTGTCACGATCTAATTTCTCCCTCCGTGAACTGTTGTGACGGCACATAGTCTCTACGACTAGGTAAGCCTAATACATTGCTGAAATGAAACAAAAGCATGAACATTAACTACTGAAGTAACAATTATCTAATAAGCAACTAAATGCCACTCGGCATATACAGTTATCACTTCAGAAATGTACCGAACAATACCCAAAACCTAGAAACTCGCAAGTCACAAGCTACTAAGAAGTTTTAACTGTTCTATACATCATCTCTACAGAAAGAAAGAGAAATGAACATAGGGGGATAGAGGGAGACTTTGAGGATATGCGGGCACGGGCAAATGTACCTTGAAGCCTCCAACGAGTAGCATCGACTACAACTAGTGATGATGCTGGTACGATGAACCTGGATTTGTGTTGCTCCCAAACGCACACGCAAGTATACGTGGTCGACAAGTAATATAGGATTGTAAGTCCAGATATCATACCCACAGGGACTTGTGATTAACTATCAACTAAATTAAACCAATGTGAGTGAATATTCTAGAGATATGGGTTGGCTAACAATCCCGTTGAGTTTTCCACTTAAATTGTCTAATTAATTTATCTAGTTTATTGATTGACGGGGTTAATATTGCCCGTAGCCTTCTCACGAAGTACAACTCGCCTATTCAAGCTAACTTAACGCCTATATTCCTATGAAATTAGAATTTAGAAGAACGCATTTATAGTTCCCGTATAATAACCAAGCAAGGCGATTAGGTATATTCCTATCCTAACCGCAAATCCGCTCCCCCTATGAGTTAAGATCTTGCTCTACTCAATCTTATATGCAATCTAGAATTTCCTCTCCCGAGTTCAATCCTAGATTCGTAAATAGTATTCAATTGGTGATCAAGCAATTAAATAATTAAGCGCAAGATTGAATAAATAAAATAATATGATAAAATAATAAGAACAATTTAAGCTTCACACTACAACGTTCATGTAGCACCCAAAACTCTAGAACAAAGAAACTATGAAATTAAAGGAAGAGAAGAGAAGAAAAACTAGTTGAATGCCTCCTCCAAGCGTGGTGTGTGTTCCTCCACGTGAATTCTCCTTCAAAGTATGTTAGATCCCTCTAAAGTGGCGTCCTCCCCCTTCAAAAATAGGTTTAGTCTTGCTTTTATAAGTGTTGGATAAGTCTAAGGCTGAACAAACCGTGTCCCGGGCAAAATAGGACAAAATCCACGTCACCGGCTCCTAGCCCGGCGCCAGGCGCCCTCCACGACGCCCCAATATTTTTAGCTACTGTTTTTGGCGCCACAGGTAGGGCTGGGCTTCGCAAGTTTCCCGGTTTCGTCCGTTTTGGCTCAAATCTTGCGCGTTTCGCCCCCAATTGCTCCCGAATCATTCCTACACATAAAAACACATCAAATTAACATAAATCAACACATTTAAAATCCCAAATTCACGAAACAAAAGTAAAATATGAGGCGATATACATAGAAATATATAAGCTAAACATCAATCTGCACACGGAAAATAGCAGGAAAGGGCATGAATACACCACAACGGTACCTAGTAAGTGTCAAGCCTAACCTCGGTCGAGTAGTGACGAGATCGGGTCAGGGCCCAACAGGTGTAAATATAATGAAGGCAGAATGGCCTAAATGGTACCTATACTTGTGCCACTTTGTCATGCCGGTCCCCAAACTTAACAATTTGTCAACCAAACTCCCCTACCCTTAAAAACTGAGCATTTTAAAACCCGCTCATCCTATGTGGCATTTTTTACTGAAGTGCGTGTGCTACACTCGTTTAAGGAGCGTGAGGCCTAATTAAAAAGGCACCAAGAGCCTAGTTTTTGGCTGTCATCTTCTTCCGGATTGTTCATCCTCCATTGTTGAACAAAAGTGAGCTTTTCTTCTTTGCTTTTCTCTCTCTCTCTCTCTCTAACATTTTCTGTCCAATTCTTTTTATCCTCTCTCTTCAACATTTTCTGTCCAATTCTTTCTCCCCTCCCCTGACTTTAGCATTTCATCGAACACCTGGTGTCTGCAATTCTGCAGATTTTATTTTTTGAATTGTTGTGACGATTGATTTATTGTAGTTGTTGTTTGATCGTTTGGCATCAATCACTTGCTCAGTTGGAGTCAATTGGCATTGGTCTTGTTCAATTTGGACACCTGTAGCTCCATGCTCGACCAACTGGTATTCGCCGGCCATATTCAGTTGGTTAGAGGAGACTATTCCGGCATTAAAATTGTCTGAAACTTGGTGGGTCGATGGTATTTGAAGTGGAGAACAATCTCCGCTGCTTGGAATCACTTGATCTGAACCATAACACATATGATAAATATCAGTTTTGCTTCGACACATGCCCATTTTTGGCAGCAGAATGAAGTGTTGTTTTCCTATTACTTTTAACAATAGTGGCCAAACTTTTCTCTGCTTCTAATAGATAATTCACCACCTCAATATGCCCTTGGTTTGCTGCACTATGCAAAGTTGTTGTATTTGCATTATCAACAGTCATTGAAAGCTCAGGATGTGCTCCATTTATGCCCCTGTTATCGATAATCTCTCTTATTTCAACAAGATTTCCTGCTCTAGCCAATGAATGCAAGACAGTGTCCTCACGTTTCCCCGTTAATTGTTTCTTCACCGTTTTGGGGGCGTAGATGCCTCCATCTTATTCAATTGTTCCAAAATTCCACCATTTGGCCTAAAAATACGAATCCTTAACCAACAGCCTCTTCTTCTTTCCCTCAAACACCCAGATCAGCAATAACATTTTTTAACACTAAGAAAGATTCAGAAATTGAAAAGAGTAACTTTTATAAACCTGAAGCATCCTAACCTACAAAATATGACAAAAATCCGTGTTATTGTGTTACTGTTCACAGCAGTGGCACCATTTGAGGAAGATGATTAGGGGATTAATGTTTGAATTTTATCGTTTGATTTTAATTATTTTTAATCTACCAAGTGACATGGCATCTACACATTGTTATTTTTGACGTGGTAGCCAACATGGAAGAGATTGTGTTACACGCACTGACAGCTTCCTGTCATAAGCGTTTATTATACACGGTTTGAAGGAGTATAAGGGTTTGGTTGGCAAATTGTTGAGTTTGGGGACCGTCATGACAAAGTGACACAACTATAGGTGCCATTTAGGCCATTCTGCCTATAATGAAATAAGAGAGAAAGAAATATTACAATAAAATAAATCTGGAAATCTAACAGAAATAGAATTCAATGAAAGCCAACAGCTCAAAACACAATAATAGCAACAGGGAATCACCCGGGATACTGTCCCGTAGTCCCAAACGTAAATATGCAGGGGGATCTCCCGGAATACTGTTCCGTAGTCCCAAGCATAAATGTGCTCCCGGAATACGGTTCCATAGTCCCATAATAAATATGCAGTGCTGGGGGATCTCCTGTAATACCGTTCCGTAGTCCTAAAGTAAATATGCAGTACAACCAATATAAACAACAGTTACAGCAAGGAAACCTACAGTTTAGACTAAGTTCACATCAAAGAGAAACAAGAAATTTCACTAAACATGCTGCACAGAGTTCAAATAGGCAGTTAAAACACGTAGGCATGCTCTTCTAATCAAAACAAGGTAGTTACATATGCTAGTGTAGTTCAAACAAGGAGAAAACATGTTATGACTTAGTGAAAAACAGAGTTTTAGAACAAATAGCCCGTGTACGTACTCGTCACCTCACGTAAACGACGCTCATATATCAAACAGTACCAAATCCTAAGGGGAGTTTCCCCCACACAAGGTTAGGCAAGCCATTTACCTCGAACAAAGATCAATTAATCCGAAACAATGCTCTTTCCACAAATATCCGGCTCCGGATGGCCCAAATCTAGCCAAATCAATTACATAACGTAATATAGCTAATAGTAACCAATCTAGCTAATGAAATCAAAGCTAAGGCAAAAAAATAGAAAAACACCCAAAAATCCTCCCCGGGCCCACATCTTCGATCGGGTAAAAGTCACGATATACGAACACCCATTCACTCACGAGTCTAACGATACCAAATTTACTCAAATTCGATACCAAAATCTCGATCAAAACCCCAAATTTCGGCCTAAGAATTTTCTCAAATTTCTCCAAATTTTCACCCCAAATCCGAAACTAAATGATGGATTAGTGGGATGTAACCAAAATCAAGTTAAGAATCGTTACCCAGTCGATATCTTTGAAAATCCATCAAAATATCATCCAAATCCGAGCTCCCAAATTCAAGTTTTGATTAAAATGGCTAACCCTCGATTTTGAAATGTTTATATTCTGCCCAGGTGCTCACACTAAGCGATCACAGAACATCTCATGCGATCGTGTAGATCAAAATTCCAGCCTTTTAAAAAGATACTACGCGAACGCGGATACATGCTCGCTAACGCGTACCACTGCCCAGCTGACCTACACGATTGCGAAACACTCCACGCGACCGCGTAGAGCAAATCCTCTCACTGCCCAGCCTCCTTTCTTCAGCACTGCGAACACGGAAGGTCTATGCGTTCGCGTATAAATGGTTATGCAAACATCGCAATCGCGGAGGAGCTGTCGCGATCGCATAGATCAAAAAAGGGGACTTCCCAATTCAAAGCTTGACGATCGCGTCTTCCCCTACGCAATCGCATAAGAGAAAACCAGAACCGAAAACACTAGAAATTCTGCAATTCTTCCAAGTCCAAAACTAGTCCGTTAAGCATCCGAAACTCACACGAGGCCCTCGGAACCTCAACCAAACAAACCGACCAATCCTAAAATAACATACAAACTTAATTGAGCCCTCAAACCACATCAAACAACGCTAAAAACATAAATCATCCTCTGATTCAAACTTAATGAACTTGAAGCTTCCAAATTCGACAACCGATGCCGAAACTAATAAAACCACGTCCGATTGACCCCAAATTTTGGACACAAGTCATATTCAACACTACGGATCTACTCCAACGTCCGAAATCGGAATTAGAATCCGACCCCGATATCAAAAATTCCACTACCGGTCCGAAACTCCAAAAATTTGACTTTCGCCATTTCAAGCCTAAATGATCTACAGACCTCCAAAACACAATCTAGACACGCTCCTAAGCCCAAAATCACCCAACGGAGCTAATGGAATCGACGGAACTCCATTCCGGAGTAGTATTCACATTGTTCCAACTACGGTCCAAATCCTAAAGCTTAAACCTCCATTTTGGGACTAAGTGTCCTAAAACACTTCAAAAACCAAAATGAATCTTCTCGACAAGTCACAATAGCAGAAATAGGTACGGGAGAAGCAGTTAATAGGGGATCGGGGCTCTAACTCTCAAAACGACCGGCCGAGTCGTTACATCCTCCCCCTTTAAAAACAATCGTTCGTCCTCGAACGACCATAGAGACATACTTGAAGTGGTGAAAAGATGAGGATAACGGATGCGCATTAACTGCTTGGTCTCCCAAGTCGCCTCCTCGACCGGCTGACCCCACCATGAACCTTTATTGATACAATGTTCTTTGGCCTCATCTTTCGAACCTGCTTGTGCAAGATAGCCACTAGCTCCTCAACATAGGATAGATCCTTGTCCAACTGGACTGAGCTGAAATCCAACACATGAGATAGATCGCCGTGATACTTCCAGAGCATCGAAACATGAAATACCAGGTGAACTCTTGCTAGGCTAGGAGGTAAGGCAAGCTCATAAGCAACCTCCCCAACATGCCGCAACACCTCAAAGGGGCCAATAAACCTTGGGCTCAGCTTACCCCTCTTTCCGAACCTCATAACGCCCTTCATCGGCGAAACCCGAAGCAAGACCCGCTCTACGAGCATGAATGCCACATCGCGAACCATCAGGTCCGCATAACTCTTCTGTCTGGATTGGGCTGTGCGAAGTCTATCCTGAATCACCTTCACCTTCTCCAAGGCATCCTAAACCAAGTCCGTACCTAATAATCTGGCCTCGTCCGACTTGAACCAACCCACCGGGGACCGACACCGCCTACCATACAGAGCCTCATACGGTGCCATCTGAATACTGGACTGATAACTGTTGTTGTAGGCAAACTCCACAAGTGGCAAGAACTGATCCCAATAACCTCCAAACTCCATCACACATGCACAGAGCATATCCTCAAGAATCTGAATAGTTTGCTCGGACTGTCCGTCCGTCTGAGGGTGAAATGCTGTGCTCAACTCCACCCGAGTACCCAACTCATGTTGTACGGGTCTCTAGAATCGTGATGTAAATTGCATGCCCCGTTTAGAGATGATAGATACCGACACGCCATGAAGATTGACAATCTCACAGATATAAACTCGAGCCAATTGTTCGGAAAAATAGGTAGTCATCACATGAAGGAAATGAGCTGACTTGGTCAGCCTATCCACAATCACCCAAACTGCATCAAACTTCTGCTGAGTATGTGGGAGTCCAACAACGAAATCCACAGTGATCCGCTCCCATTTCCACTCCGGAATCTCTAACTTCTGAAGCAACCCACCCGGTCGCTAATGCTCATACTTCACCTAATGGCAATTTAGACACCGAGAAACATACTCCACTATGTCCTTCTTCCTCCTACGCCACCAATAATGCTGCCTCAAGCTCTGATACATCTTCGCGGCACCCGGATGAATAGAGTACCGCGAGCTGTGAGCCTCCTGAAGAATCAACTACAAAAAATCAACATTAGGCACACATAGCCTGCCCTGCATCCTCAATGCACCATCATCCCCAATAGTGACTTCCTTAGCATCGCCGTGCTGGACCGTGTCCCTAAGGACAAGCAAATGGAGGTCAATCATACTGACGCTTCCTGATACGATCATAAAAGAGATGACCGAGAGACCACACAGGCCAATACTCGACTCGGCTCAGAAATATCCAATCTCACAAACTGATTGGCTAAGGCCTAAACATCCAATACCATGGGCCTCTCTGCTGTTGGTAGATAAGCTAAACTCCCCAAACTCTCTGCCCGACGACTCAAAGCATCGGCCACCACATTGGCCTTCCCCGGGTGATATAAAATGGTGATATCATAATCCTTAAGGAGCTTTAACCACCTCCTCTGATACAAATTAAGATCCTTCTACTTGAACACATGCTGCAAACTCCAGTGATCAGTGTAGATCTCACAAGGGACACCGTAAAAATAGTGCCTCCAAATCATCAAGGCATGAACAATAGCAGCTAACTCAAGGTCATGGACAAGATAGTTCTTTTCATGCACTTTCAGCTGTTTGGAAGCGTAGGCAATTGCCCTATGGTCCTGCATCAACACCGCGCCGAGGCCAACTTGTGACACATCACAATAATTTGTATAAGACCCCGAACTTAAAGGCAATATCAACACTGGGGCTGTAGTCAAAGCTGTCTCAGGCTTCTGAAAGCTCTCCTCGCACTCCTCTGTCCATCTGAACGGAGCACCCTTCTAGGTCAGCCTGGTCATAGGCGATGCAATAGACGAGAACTCCTCAACAAATCAATGGTAATATGTCGCCAAACCTAGGAAACTCCGGATCTCGTAGCTGAGGACGGTCTGGGCCAACTCTGCACTGTTTCCACCTTCTACGGATCCACTTTGATCCCTCAACTTGACACCACGTGACCCAAACATGCCACGGAATCCAACCAGAACTCACATTTTGAGAACTTTGCAGATAATTTCTTCTCTCTCAAGGTCTGAAGCACAGTCCTCGGGTGCTGCTCATGCTCTTCCCAAATCCAGGAGTACACCAGAATGTCATCAATAAAGATAATGACGAACGAGTCAAGATAAGGCGGAAATACACTATGCATCAAATGCATAAATGCTGATGGGGCATTGGTCATCCCAAACGACATGACAAGGAACTCGTAATGACCATACTGAGTCTTGAAGGCAGTCTTTGGGATATCTGACTCCCAAATCTTCAACTGATGATAGCCTGAATGCAAATCAATCTTGGAAAACACTCGGGCACCCTGTAACTGATCAAATAGGTCATCAATACGAGGCGATAATCACTGTAACCTTGTTCAACTGGCGATAATCAATGCACATACGCATAGAACCATCCTTTTTCTTCATAAACAAGACAGAGCACCCAAGGTGACACACTGGGCCGAATGAAGCCCTTATCAAGCAATTCCTGTAACTGCTCCTTCTACTCCTTGAACTTAGGAAGGTCCATACGATAAGAAGGAATAGAGATGGGTTGAGTGCCCGTCAACAAATCAATACCGAAGTTAATATCTCTATCGGGCGGCATGCCCGGAATATCCGCTGGAAACACATCAGTAAAATCCCTTACTACTGGGATTGAATCAACGGTAGGGGTATCAATACTAAAATCTCTCACATAAGCTAGATACTCATCACATCCCTTCTGAAACATCCGTCGAGCTTTAAGAAATGAAATAACTCTGCTGGGAGTGTAATCTAAGGTACCCCTCCACTCTAATCGCGGTAAACCTGGCATAGCCAGCGTCACAGTTTTGGCATGACAATCAAGAAAAACATAATGGGGCGACAACCAGTCCACGCCCAAGATAACATCAAAATCTACCATGCTGAGCAATAATAAATCGGCTATGGTCTCAAAACCACTAAGAGTAATCAAACACGACCGATAAACGCGGTCCACAATAAGAGAATCTCCCACAGGAGTAGACACATAAACAGAGGAACTCAAAGAATCCCGAGATACGCCTAAATGCGGGGCAAAATAAGATGACACATTAGAATAAGTGGAGCCTGGATCGAATAGAACAGATGCATCTCTATGACAAACCGGAACAACACCTGTAATGACAGAATTGGAAGCAACAACCTCTGTACGAGCACGAAGGGCATAGTATCTAGCCTGGCCTCCCCCTCTAGGGCGACCTCTACCACCCCGACCTCCACCTCAGGCTAGATGAGCAGGTGGGGTGGCAGCTGGTGCTATAATCATAGCCTGAGGACCTGGTGGAGCACGCTGTGGCTGAGAAGTCTGTGGAGGTGCACCCCTCCTAAGTCTGGGGCAATCCCTCACCATATGGCGAGTGTTATCACACTCAAAACAGCTCTGGGAGGACGTGGTGGCTGTGACTGGCTCGGGTCAGGTCTGCTGGACTAATCGCTGATAGCACCCCGTGCAGGAGGCACACTAGATACTAGAGGTGCATAATAAGGCTCCTGAGGTCTAGGAGGAGCTGGAATACCACTAGCGGCTGGAAGAGCTGAATAAACGGGGACATAACCCCTACCATGACAAACTACAACTAGGGCACGGGCACTTAAATAATGGCCCAACTCTCGAGACCTCTTGGCCTCTCTCTCCTCCCTAACCCGAGCAAGCATGCCCTCTACTCTCCTAGCAATACTCACCACCTGCTGATATGAGATATCCATCTCAAGCTCCCGGGCCATGCTAGTCCTGATGCTGGGAATGAGTCCCTCAATAAACCGGCGAACCCTCTCTCGAACTGTAGAAATCAAGGCCGGTGCATGTCTAGCCAAGTCACTAAAACGGACTGCATACTCTGAAACAATCATGGTACCCTGGTGCAACTGCTCAAACTCTGCACGCCATGCGTCCCCGAGGCTCTGAGGGACATACTCTCTCAAAAACATGTTCGAGAACTGAGTCCATGTAAGGGAAGCTGCCTCAGCTGGACTGTCTAACTCATATGTACGCCACCACTGATAGGCTACTCCTCGAAGTTGGAAGGCAGTGACAGAAACCCCACTCGATTCTGCTATGCCAATAGTGCGGAGGATACGGTGGCACTCCTCTAGAAATCCCTGAGCATCGTCTGTCGCTTGGCCACTGAATATAAGAGGGTCATACTTCTTATACCTCTCGAGCCTACACTGTTCCTCCTCTGAAGCTGCTGCCCTATCTTCGGGCTGAACTGGGGCTGCAGGTGGTACCGGTATAACCTCTGGGATCTGATCAACCTGAATCCGCTGCTCTGGAGTGCGGGCGGCAGGAGTCTATGCTCCTCACCCGGCCTGAGATGTGGCTGCAGCAAGGGAAATCAACCCTTCCTGAGCTAGAGTGCTGTACATGCTCATGAACTTTGCGAGGGTCTCCTGGAGAGCTGGAGTAGTGGTAGTAGGCGTATCAGGGGCCTGTGCTCTGACTGGAGCCACTGGTGGCTCCTGTGTAGCAGCTCGCGCAGGTGCTCTGGCTGCACCACGTGTGTGTCCTCGGCCTCTACCCCGGACCTGGCATCGGGCAACTCTAGCAAGGGGCGCGGGTAGGTCATCTCTGGTAGCACGTATCCTCAACATCTGTGAGAGAATAGTAGACAGAAGTTTTGAATTTTGAAGTCAATAATCTCGCACGACAGGGAATCAAATGAAGTGGAATTTTCCTAACAGTTCCATAGCCTCTCGAAAATAAGTACAGACGTTTCCGTACCGATCCGCAAGACTCTGATGAACCGGCTTGTGACTCACGAATCTTATGAATCTAGAGCTCTGATACCAACTTGTCACGACCCAATTTCTCCCTCTATGAACTGTCGTGACGGCACCTAGTCTCTACGACTAGGTAAGCCTAACACATTGCGGAAATGAAACAAAAGCATGAACATTAACTACTGACAGTAACAATTATCTAAATAGCAACTAAATGCCACTCAGCATACACAGTTATCACTTCAGAAATGAACTGAACAATACCCAAATCTCAGAAACTCGCAAGTCACAAGCTACTAAGAAGTTATAACTATTCTTTACATCATCTCTACAGAAAGAAAGAGAAATGAACATAGGGGGATAGAGGGGGACTCTGAGGATCTGTGGGCGCGAGCAGATGTACCTTGAAGTCTCCAATGAGCAGCAGCGACTGCAACTAGTGATAAGGCTGGTACGATGAACCTGGATCTGCACACGAAAAATATGTGCGGGAAAGGGAGTGAGTACACCACAACGGTACCCTATAAATGCCAAGCCTAACCACAGTCGAGTAGTGACGAGATCAGGTCAGGGCCTTACTGGTATAAATATAATGAAATAAAATAGAAAGAAATATTAAAATAAAATAAATACGAAAATCTAACAGGAATAGAATTCAATGAAAGCCAACAACTCAAAATACAGTAATAGCAACAGGGGATCTCCTGGGATACCTTCCCGTAGGACCAAACGTAAATGTGCAAGGGGATCTCCCGAAATACCACTCCGTAGTCCCAAACGTAGATGTGCAGACAGATCTCCCAGAATACCGTTCCGTAGTCCCAAAATATAGATGCAGTGCTGGGGGATTGCCCGGAATACCGTTCCGTAGTCCCAAAGTAAATATGCAGTACAACCAATATAAACAACAGTTACAGCAAGGAAACCTACAGTTTAGACTAAGTTCACATCAAAGAGCAACAGGAAATTTCACTAAACATGGTGCACAGAGTTCAAATAGGCAGTTAAAACACGTAGGCATGCTTTTCTAATCTAAACAAGGTAGTTACATATGCTAGTACAGTTCAAACAAGGAGAAACAACTTATGACTTAGTGAAAAATGGAGTTTTACAACAAATAGACTGTGTACGTACTTGTCACATCACGTACACGACGCTCATATATCAAACAGTACCATATCCTAAGGGCAGTTCCCCCACACAAGGTTAGGCAAGCCACTTACCTCGAATCAAGCTCAATCAATCCGAAACAATGCTCTTTCCACAAATATCCGGCTCCGGATGGCCCAAATCTAGCCAAATCAATTACATAACGTAAATATAGCTACAAGCAATTAATCTAGCTAATGCAATCAAAGCTAAGGCAAGAAAATAAAAAAACGCCCAAAAATTCTCCCTGGGCCCATATCTCGGAATCGGGTAGAGGTCACAAAATACGAACACCCATTCACTCACGAGTCTAACCATACAAAATTTACTCAAATCCGATACCAAAATCTCGATCAAAATCCCAAATTTTGGCCTAAGAACTTTTCTCAAATTTCTCCAAATTTTCACCCCAAATCCAAAACTAAATGATAAAATCAATGATAGATTAGTGGGATATAACAAAAATCAAGTTAAGACTCGTTACCCAATCCGAGCTCCCAAACTCATGTTTTGATAAAAATGGCTAACCCTCGATTTTCAAATATTTATATTCTGCCCCAGGTGCTCACACTATGCGATCGCGGAACATCTCATGCGATCACGTAGAACAAAATTCCCGCCTTTTAAAAACATACTACGCGAACGCGGATACATGCTCGCTAACGCGTACCACTGCCCAGCTGACCTACGCGATCGCGAAGCACTCCACGCGACCGCGTAGAGCAAATCCTCCCACTGCCCAGCCTCCTTTCTTCTGCACTGCGAACGCGGAAGGGCTATGCGTTCGCGAATAAATGGTTATGCAAACATCGCGATCGCAAAGGAGCTCTTACAATCGCATAGAACAAAAAGGGGACTGCCCAATTCAAAGCTTCGCGATTGCGTCTTCCCCTATGCGATCGCAGAAGAGAAAACCAAAACTGAAACACTGGAAATTCTGCAATTCTTCCAAGTCCAAAACTAGTCCGTTAAGCATCCGAAACTCACCCGAGGCCCCTGGGACCTCAACCAAACATACCTACCAATCCTAAAATACCATACAAACTTAGTTGAGCCCTCAAACCACATCAAACAACGCTAAAAACACAAATCATCCTCCGATTCAAACTTAATGAACTTGAAACTTCCAAATTCGACAACCGATGCCGAAACAAACCAAACCACGTCCGATTGACCCTAAATTTTGTACACAAGTCCTATTCAACACTACGGACCTACTCCAACTTCCGGAATCGAAATCCGACCATGATATCAAAAATTCCACTACCGGTCCAAAACTCCAAAAATTCGACTTTCGCCATTTCAAGCCTAAATGAGCTACAGACCTCCAAAACACAATCCGGACACGCTCCTAATCCCAAAACTACCCAACAGAGCTAACGGAATCGACGGAACTCCATTCCGGAGTCGTCTTCACACTGTTCCGACTAACGGTACAAATCCTAAAGCTTAAACCTCCATTTAGGGACCAAGTGTCCCAAAATACTTCAAAGACCAAAACGAATCTTCCCGGCATGTCATAATAGCAGAAATAAGTAAAGGGAAGCAATTAATAGGGGATCAGAGCTCTACTTCTCAAAACGACCGATCGAATCGTTACGTTAATCTAAACCAACTAAGAACAATGCTGGAGCATAAACATTAGACAAAAAATTCAGCAAAGCCAACTTCCTATAGGAGTGTTGGGTGCCGAAACAAAGGATATGACTACTTGGTGAATCAAAACATGCCTCGAGGATGAACTTGATCAATCCATCGAATAGTACTCTCATGCAAAAATCTTATCTTGTCTTTATAACACTATCAATATAACTAACTATGTTACCGATATTATTTTTTTAGTAATTAATTCAACTTACTATGAAAAATTATCTGAAGTTATCTTTTAGATAATCTAATCTATCTATATACTACATTAAAAGTACGAAATCCATTAACGAAATATCGTTCGTCTTTATTACCCTTTTTAAAATAAACTTTACATTAGACAAAATTATAATTTAGTTATTATCCTAATATTTAAGACGTTAAAATCAATTAAAATTTTGACTATTAAATATTTCCTTATTTAAATTATTTGAAAAGTCCTAATATTAAGGACTTTAATGTAGATATTATCTGGAAAAATAGGAGTAATATTACGTTTTCTTTTCCTTGTATATCCGACGGAAATTTCAATGGAAATATGTTTCATATTCATTCTTCTTATTGGGGAACTACCCATTAACGAAATATCGTTCGTCTTTTTTACCCTTTTAAAATAAACCATACATTAGAAAAAATTGTAGTTTAGTTATTTTCCTAATATTTAAGACGTTAAAATTAATTAAAATTTTGATTATTAAATCTTTCCTTATTTAAATTATGTGAAAACCCTAATATAATATTAAGGAATTTAGTATAGATATTATTTGGAAAAATAGGAGCAATATTATATTTTCTTTTCCTTGTATACCCGACGGCAGTTTCGATGGAAATATGTTTCATAATCATTCTTCTTATTGGGGAACTTACAATATATCGAGATGTACTAGTAAAAGTAAGAGGTTTTGTACCTAACTAAATATATATTTCAATTATTAAATGAAGTTATTAAATATTACACAATTTGATAAAGAGAATAATATATTGTTCGAGTAGGAAAAAAATTCAAAAACAATTTGTATCCTCTAACCTATCATAAAAGCATCAAATCTCAATAAAAAATTAAGTCTTTGAATTACTATATTAGTATATTTATTTCAATTTTTTTTCAAAATCATTATGTAAGAAAAATATTTATCTAGTTGTTAAAACTCTTAAGGTACATAATTTAGTTTCAAAAAAAGAGCATCTGACGATAGGAAGAAAAAAAAAATAGAAGCAAAATTTATTATAATAGAGTATTAAAAATTAAATTGCTAAAAATGCTAAGTTAAAGTTAAGGATGTTAACATAAGACAAAAGGTATTCAAAAGAAGTTGTCATTATTATTTTTCTTTCTTTTTATAATCATTCCAATAAATGATAACTTTCTATATTGTTATTTTGTGGCTTGAATTATTTTCTTTTATTTTTAGGAAACCCATAATCCCTATAGGTTTAGGAAAACCTATTGTCCTAATAGATTTGAGAAAGGAAAACCTATAGTCCTGGTCAAATTGGGAAATCTTTCTCTTATAGGTTTGGGACTATTTGAGATCTATATATAGGGGTTGTAGTTGGGGATTCTATAGATTGTATTGTGCTTTTCTTCTCATTCATAGTGGAAAACTCTCTCTGCTTTTGCCTCGAGGATTAGGCTTAGCCGAACCTCATTAAATTCTTGTGTTGATTTTTCTTCTTTATTTTCTTTGTGTGTGATTGTGTGCTAGTTAACCCACGATCTTCCGCAATCATTGGAATCAGAGAAAGGTTCGGGTTTCTACATATAATCTAGGGTTAATATGTGTAGGCATATAAATTTTATTAAAACTAAATCCATAAAATAATTTGAATTGTATTTTAAATTCAAGATATATTGGTCCAAATAAATATATGGGCTAATATAATAGAATTAATTATATAAGTCCAATATATATGGATTAAATAAATAAGTCTTAATCTATTGGGCTAACCCATTTAATTGGGCTAAAGTGATGAGCCCACTTCATTAAGCCCAAGATGTCATCTTCCTAGAGGCCCAATTTGGTGCCACGTGTCAAATGACGTGGCGCACCAAGTCAAGCGGAAGAGCCAATAGGATCATGCCACGTGTCAAAATGACAAGGCATGCCAAGTCACACTAAAAGGCCAATGAAATCGCGCCACGTGTGCAAGCGACATGTTCTGGCTAATCAAATGCGGCCATGTCACACTTCAATTTGATTGGTCGGAAAGAGTTTATTCTTATCACAACTCCTCCCTTCCACAACTATAAATAGGGGTCTTCATAACTCAGAAAAGACACCAAAAGTTATTACAAGAAGCAAGAAAGAGCTCGTGGATCAAACGCTGCAAATTCCTCCACGAGTTTCAAGCTTCAAGCAATCAAGTTCAAGTTCAAGTTCAAGCAATCAAGTTCAAGCTCAAGAACGAAGAACAAATCAATTTCAAGCTCAAGAACGAAGAACAAATCAAGGTCAAGTTCAAGCAATCAAGCTAAAGCTCAAGAACAAGATCCTCGTTCGTGGCAACAACTACATATTCAAGATCAAGCTCAAAGGCCCTTGAATTTATTTACTATTGGAAAGTAGAATAAGAGGAATCATAGAGATTGTACACTCAAATATTCGAAATAAAATACTACGATTGTTGCGATATTTTCGGTCTTGATTTTATTTTCTTCATCCTCAA
Source organism: Nicotiana attenuata (assembly GCF_001879085.1). NCBI lineage: Eukaryota > Viridiplantae > Streptophyta > Magnoliopsida > Solanales > Solanaceae > Nicotiana > Nicotiana attenuata. Next base: position 16,544 of record NW_017674397.1, read on the forward strand.
ATTTATTGTCTACAAATTCCGGCACGCCCAGTGGGACAATCTCTACCTCCCATCTCAACTTTTCAATCACCAAAGTCCAAGAACATTGAAATGGCTTCAAAGAAATTCAACTCTGGTTCAACTTCCACCAAGGCTGCTAACTCCAGGTTCTATGCTGATGTGGAAAGCATCCTCGATGTCACCTTCGGAAGCTTCAGACCAGTTACGAGGAGCAAAGCAAGCTCTTTAGGACAACAAGCACCCCAAGTGTCGTCCGCATCAACCCCTGTTTTCAGATCTTCATCCTCAAAAGGAACAAGATCTTCCACAAACGCATCTGAAGGAGGAAGCGATGTTGCTGAAAAGATCAAGAAAACTCTTGTTCTGCTTGACCTCTCTGGATCCAAGCACTCTGCAGTGAAGGAAGGTGATGATGCTTCAAGTGATGGATCCTCACCACTTACACCAAATAGTGTGAGCCAATCAAGGATCAATCTGTGTGAAAATCCATGCTACTCTCTGTCGTCCACGACAATCATGCAAGCCATGGTGACAAACACTTCATCTATGGAGGAGCAGTTGACAAACTTGACAGAAGCAATCGCTGGCTTGACCAAATGCATGCAAAATCAAGAGGCTAGAATTGACAAGCTAACAAACAAGGTGGGAATCTTGATGGAAGAAGAATCCACCCATGCACCCGGCAAGCTCCCAGAGGTTCTAGAGAGTTACTCTCCCCCAAGACAAGCAGCATCAACTAAGGCTATCCCTGTCTCATCTGAAGGGATGATTCCAATCGATCAATTGAAGGAGTTCATTTAAGGAACAATTAAGAACAAATATGAAGTTGCTGCCAAATCCTCCCTTACATATGCAAAGCCGTACACTTCAAGGGTCGATATGTTGAAGATGCCTATTGGCTATCAACCTCCGAAGTTTCAACAGTTAATGGTAAAGGTAACCCAAAGCAACATGTTGCACACTTTGTGGAGACGTGCAACAATGCTGGGACTTATGGAGATTACCTCGTCAAGCAGTTTGTCCGCTCGCTAAAAGGAAATGCTTTTGACTGGTACACGGACCTCGAGGTTGGATCTATCGATAGCAGGGATCAACTAGAGCAAGAGTTCCTCAATCGCTTTTATAGTACGAGACGTACTGTGAGTATGATAGAACTTACAAATACTCGTCAACGAAAGGGGAACCAGTTATCGACTTTATCAATCGTTGGAGGAATGCAAGCCTCAACTACAAAGACAGGCTTAGTGAAGCTTCAGGCATAGAGATATGCATCCAAGGCATGCATTGGGGATTGCGCTACATTTTGCAAGGTATCAAGCCTAGCACATTTGAAGAACTTGCAACTCGTGCCCATGACATGGAATTGAGCATGGCCTCCGCTGAAAATGAAAGGCTGCCCATCTATGAACCTCGCAAAGTGAATGACAAGCAAGAATTCAGGAAGTGGGGCAAGTTCGTACCCAGGTCTGAAAGCAAAAAAGCTATGAATGTCAATACGTCACCTATGAAGTTCACGACGAAAGTGAGCAAGAAGCAGAGTATGAAATCCACTTCTTTTCAAGAGAAGCCAAGTGGAAAGTTGACTCTAAAAGAAATGCAGGAGAAAGGGTACCCATTCCTGGATTTTGATGTGCCAGCCATTTTCGAAGAACTCCTCGAGTTAAATCTCATTGAGCTTCCGGAGATGAAGCGACCAAATGAAGCTGGGAAAACAAATGACCCAAATTACTGCAAATATCACCGACTTGTAAGCCACCGTCTGGAGAAGTGTTTTGTCTTCAACGATAAAGTCATGGACTTGGCTCGCGAAAAGAAGATCGTGCTTGAAGATGAGAAAGCAAGCGCAAACCAAGTCTCTATCACCTTTGGCTCATTCAGTTCGGATGACTTATGTGGTTTTAAAGAAAGTAAAGATGAAGAATTACTGGAGAGCAACAAAGCTGAAGTCAATCAACCTGATGATGATGAAGGTTGGACATTGGTGACTCGTCGTAGGCACCACAAAAGGAGCCCACAAAAAGAATCAATAGAACAACCAACAAGGAAGATGATGGTAAAAAGACCAACGAAAAAAAAATCCAGTTAGGCATTTGAAGAAAGCAGAAGTGGAGATGCACCATTCTCAAAAGCCACAAAATCCAGTGACCTTGGAGGAGTTTTTACCAAGTTGGTTCCGCATGAAGATTTCCCATGAGGGCATTGATGCCTCTTGTTGCCATGCTGACAAAGGGGAAGAAAAGAGTGATGACCTACCGTTGGCACCATCTTCGGAAAAGCCCATCGATTCCACTCCTCAAGAAGTTAATGCTTGTGAGGAAAAGGTCACGTTAACAAATGACGATCTTTTTCTAGGTGACACTCCTCATAACCGCCCATTGTACCTGGTTGGCTATATGCGCAATGAAAGGGTAAATCGGATTTTGGTTGATGGAGGATCCTTAGTGAAATTTTGCCAATCCACACTGTGAAAGAACTTGGTAATCCCATGAACGAACTCTCATAAAGTCGTGTGATGATCCAAGGATTCAACCAAGGGGGGCAAAGAGCCATAGGCGCGATCGGGCTAGGAATAAGTATTGAAGATATGCAATCAAGTGCATGGCTGCATGTGATCGACGCGAAGACTTCATACAATGTTTTGCTTGGGAGGCCTTGGATACATGAGAATAAAGTAGTTCCATCTACCTACCATCAATGATTAAAATACTACGAGGGTGAAGTCGAGAAGACGGTAGTTGCTGATGATGAGCCATTCACCGAGGCTGAGTCACACTTCGCCGATGCAAAGTTCTACTTGAAGAACTGCATTGTGAAGGAGCTGAAAGCTGATGATGGCATGAAAAGCAAGAATAAAGAGCCCTCAACTAAAAGAGAAGAGGTGACTACTGGTGAAGCCAAAGCTGTTAGTAAGGAGGTACAACCCAACGCGAATAAATCTTATAGAGGGAATATTATGTCTTATGGCAAGAAAGTAAGTCCGGCTCCAATATGTCCCTAAAAGGAAGAAAGATGAAGGTGAATCATTTAATCGCCAAGCTAACATGCTAAAGGAGTTAAATCTTCCGGTCAAACGAATTGAGGCAGTAAAGTCGTCCTCAATGCCGCTTACAGGGTTTGTAGCCCAAAATCGTTTGCAGAATGTGGCACTCCCTACAAAGAGAATAGATGAAGGTTTTGACCCTAACGCTTACAAGCTATTTGCAAAAGCTGGATACAATCCCAATGAGCCGTCAAAGTTAAAGAAGCTCCCATCAAAAGCTGCAACGAGGCAACCACGTGAAGGTTTGGGATACAAACAACCGTCACCAGTGCGCATCTCAATAAGAAGGGTGAGCAGCAATTATATCACTGTAGAAGATGAATCAGCTGCTTCTAACAAGACTTCTGTCTTTGATCGACTTGGAAAATCACCTGTGAGGACCTCCGTGTTTGAAAGATTGGGTCCACTAAAGAAGGGGAACAAGTTCCAGAGAAATTTTCAAAGCATAAGAACACCCGCTTCACCCAAAATCCATGAGATCTCTAAGGATTTCCAAAGTTTGGTTCCTTCTAGAATGAGGCGACAAATAAAACTTGTGGTTTTATGTAAAGAAGTAATGAAGGTAAAGCCATATATTGTGGTCTATACTAAGGAACGTGATGAAGATGAAGAAAGTGCGGGTTCTTCGTATCATGTTACTATACAAGTCGAGAATGGCATCCATCTTCAATGGAAGATAATGCGGAATTGGAGGATGTTTCGCCGTGTTATCACATATCCTTCAATGATGGGGACCCTCAAGAAGATGAAGATGCGAAATATGCTCCACCTGAACTTGAAGAAGGAGTGAAGACGACAGTTGATGCCATAAAAGAAGCTAACCTTGGCACTGATGAAGAACCAAGACCCACCTACCTAAGTGCTTTACTAGAAGCTAATGAAGAGAGCACTTATATTAAGTTACTCAAAGAGTTCAGGGATGTCTTTGCTTAGAGTTACAAAGAGATGTCTGGCTTGGACCCGAAAGTAGCAGTCCATCACCTTGCAGTCAAAAATGGTGCTCGCCCTGTTAAACAAGCTCAAAGGCGCTTTACACCGGACTTGGTTCCCCTTATTGAAACTGAAGTTAACAAACTCATTGAAGTTGGATTTATTCGGGAAGTTAATTACCCAACATGGGTTTCAAGTATTGTCCCTGTAAGGAAAAAGAATGGCCAGATTTGAGTATGCGTTGACTTCAGGGACCTCAATAATGCGTGTCCCAAAGATGAATTCCCGCTTCCTATCCCAGAGCTGATGATCGATGCTACTACTGGTTACGAGGCAATGTCTTTCATGGACGGTTCGTCGGGCTATAACCAAATTTGCATGCCACCAAAAGATGAAGAGCTTACTGCGTTCTGCACCCCCAAGGGTATTTATTGCTACAAGGTAATGCCTTTTGGCTTGAAGAATGCTAGTGCTACTTACCAAAGGGCTATGCAGAAAATTTTCGATGATCTTCTCCACAAGAATGTCGAATGCTATGTTGACGACTTGGTGGTGAAATCAAGAGAGAAGGGCGACCACATGAAAGACTTGAGGATGGTATTTGAATTGCCCCGGAGGTACCAACTTAGGATGAATCCATTGAAATGTACGTTTGGAGTTACTTTTGGAAAGTTCCTTGGTTTCATTGTCCGACATCGAGGGATCGAAATTGATCAAGCCAAAGTGGATGCCATTTTGAAAATGCTTGAGCCTCGAGATATCCATGAATTGAAAAGTCTGCAAGGAAAGCTAGCATACCTTAGAAGATTCATATGAAACCTGGCTGGGAGGTGCCAACCATTTAGTCGCCTCATGAAGAAAGGCGTTCCTTTCAAGTGGGACCAAGCTTGTAGCAATGCCTTCGAAAGTATCAAAACCTACTTGATGAAGCCTCCAGTTTTAGCAGCTCCTATACCTGGAAAGCCATTGATACTATACATTGCCGTGTAGGAAAGGTCTGTTGGAGCACTGTTAGCCCAAGAAAATAGTGAGGGGAAAGAAAACTCTCTTTACTACTTGAGCAGGATGATGACACCTAACGAGTTGAATTATTCGCCAATTGAAAAGTTGTGTTTGGCGCTAGTCTTCTCAATTCAAAAGTTGAAGCACTACTTTCAAGCTCATGTTGTCTGTCTTGTTTCTAAAGCAAATCCCATCAAGTTCGTGATGTCAAAACCTGTTCTTAGTGATCGACTAGCGAGATGGTACCTCCAATTTCAACAATTCGAGATTTTGTACATCCCTCAAAAGGCTATAAAAGGACAAGCATTGGCAGACTTCTTGGCAGATCATCCGATACCTGATGACTGGGAGCTAACTGATGAACTACGTGATGAGGACGCAATGGTCGTTGAAGTTCAACCTCCATGGAAGATGTACTTTGATGGTGCTGCGCATCGTGGGGGAGCCGAGGCTGGCGTAGTATTTGCCACTCCCCAAGGTGAAGTCTTGCCCTACTCCTTCACCTTGACACAACTCTGTTCCAACAATGTTGCTGAGTATCAAGCATTAATACTTAGGCTTGAAATGGTCGTTGATATGAAGCAATTGCAATTGCAAGTCTTTGGTGACTCCCAGTTAGTGGTCAATCAGCTTTTGGGTAGTTACGAAGTCAAGAAGCCTGAAATACGCCCATATCATGATTACGCTTAAAAGTTGATGGGGTGGCTCGGTGATATGACTATTCAGCATGTGCCAAGGAAAGAAAATAAGAAGGCTGATGCTTTAGCTGCTCTAGCTTCATCATTAGCCCTGCCTGACCAAGCGCAAGTTACCGTCTGCCAAAAATGGGTAGTACCGCTGCTAAATGAGGCTGAAGATGAAGAAAACGAACTCAAGCATCTTGTTGCTGTTTCTGAAGTTGAGAAAGAAGAATGGCGACAACCCATTATCGACTACTTATGCTATGGGATACTTCCAGAAAATCCGAGGAGAAGGACTGAAATCCGTCATCGTGCACCTCGCTTCCTTTACTACAAGGGTACTCTATACAGAAGGTCGTTCGAGGGAGTACTCTTGCGATGCCTAGGAGAAGAAGAAGCTCTCCAAGCTTTGCAAGAGGCACATTCTAGGGTATGTGGGTCACACCAGTCTGGACCAAAGCTCCACTTCCATATAAAAAGGATGGGATATTATTGGCCAACGATGGTAAAAGATTGCTTGGACTACGCTCGAAGATGCAAGGCTTGTCAATTCCATGCGAATTTTATTCATCAACCTCCTGAAGTGTTGCACCCGACTGTTGCATCCTGGCCATTTGACGCTTGGGGATTGGATGTTGTTGGACCACTGCCAAAGTCCTCTGGTGGGCACCTATACATCTTGGCTGCAACTGACTACTTCTCAAAATGGGCTGAAGTTGTTGCTCTTAAGGAAGTAAAGAAGAAAAATGTTGCAAGTTTCATCCGAGTAAACATTATTTATCGGTTTGGCATTCCTCGCTACATAATAACGGATAATGGAAAGCCATTCGATAATAGGTTGATGAACAATATTTGCGATCTCTTTGGCTTCAAGCAACGTAACTCTTCGATGTACAATGCTGCAGCCAATGGTCTAGCTGAGGCATTCAACAAAACTCTATGCAACTTGCTAAAGAAAGTCGTCTCCAAATCCAAACGAGATTGGAATGACCGTATGGAAGAAGCTCTATGGGCATATAGGACGACTCACCGCACGCCAACACAAGCGACTCCTTATTCACTGGTTTATGGAGTCGAAGCCGTCTTGCCACTTGAGCGTCAAATACCTTCATTACGACTGGCTATTCAAGAAGGGATCACTAATGAAGAAAATGCTCGACTTCGATTAGCAGAGTTGGAAGCTCTTGATGAAAAGAGGTTGGAAGCTCAACAGAGTCTTGAATGTTATCAAGCTCGATTATCTCGCGCCTTCAATAAAAGAGTTCGCCCAAGATCCTTTCAAGTAGGAGATCAAGTCCTTGCCGTACGAAGACCCATAATTACTTCCCATAAACCTGTAGGGAAGTTCACTTCAAAATGGGATGGGCCATATGTCGTACAAGAAGCTTACTCAAGTGGGGCTTACAAGCGGGTTGATGCAGATGGCATGAGAATTGGCCCCATCAATGGCAAATTCTTAAAGAAGTATTATCCTTGAAATTGCGACGCTCCTCGACGTATGAGCCTAAACTACAAGTCATGACGCTCCTTGACGCACGAGCCTAAAGTGCATGTTGCTACACTCCTGGCCCGCAAGAGTATAAACTGTGTACGACCCCAAAAAAAAGTCCGCTAGGTTGAAAATCTCGAAAGAGGCGGCCTAGGCAAAAGTTAGGACGTAAAAAAAAAAAGAAAAAAGGGGAAAAAAAAATCTACCCAGTCTGAACTACGGTATGACTTGATCCTCTTCACCGAGCTACGTAGGCAGCTTAGAGTTTCATTCTAAGTTCAGTCGCATAAGTTCAAAAGATACATATTGCCCCAATTGTTGTTCGAACGAAGTATGAAGGAATGTAAGATCCAGCTAAAATGCCATCCTCCTACTGAACTTTGACCTCATTTGATTTAAAGAGGGCAACCCTCCATGGTAAATTGATATCTTCGATGGGCCGATTTTAGGAGGATGTCAGCTATTTGCATTGAAGTCCAGGGATTCTCCATGTCTTCAGGTTCGCCAAACCTTCAAGTTTGTTGGTCTCCAAGTCTGCCCTCTGCCTTAAAAAAAGGGGTGGAAGAGAAGAGAGACATCAAAAGGAAACACAAGTATAAGGAAAAGATTTCTTAGCACAACGTTTCAAATTCAGTGAGACTTGAACTCAAGATATTTGTGAGAATATGGCTCTTAAATTTCTATTGATGGCAAGTAAGACATCTTCCGATCTCGAGGCTTCCATACCAAGATATGAATTTTTGTGAGACTGCGCAAATCTGGAATTGATGGCGTGGTGATATAAAGTTGATTTTAAAATATTATCTGGGACGATTTCAAAGTTGTTTGATTGAGAATTTTAGATATATTCTAGATCTTGAAGTCTAGTTTTCAACAAATCAAACGGTTCCTAATTTCGACATTCCTACACCAAGATATAAATCTTTTGGTGAGACTGCGCAAATCTGGAATTGATAGCATGGTGCAATGTAAAGTTGATTTCAAAATATTATCTGGGACAATTCAGAAGTTGTTTGATTGAGAATTTTGTATATGTTTTAGGTCTTGAAGTCTAGTTTTCTTGAAATCAAACGGTTTGCAATTTCGATATTTCTACACTGAGATATGAATTTTTTTGTGAGACTGTGCAAATCTGAAATTTTCAACATGGTGTAATCTAAAGTTGGTTTCAAAATATTATCCGGCGCGATTCTGAAGGTTTTTGATTCTGAGTATTGGATATATTTTAGATATTGAAGTCATCAAACGGTTCATTATTTGGACTCTCCCACGACAAGATATGAATCATTTGTTACAAGCAAGTAAAGCTGAAAATTATTCGACTAAGATAAAAGTCGAACAATGTAAAGCAAAAGAGAAGCTGAAATATTTAAGCCCTCGAAGTCTCCAAGTTGAAGTCTTCAAGTGTATTCAAGTTGAAGTCCCCAAGTTGAAATCTTCAACCCCGTCGGTCTTCAAGTTGAAGTCTTCAAATCCGCTGATCTTCAAGTTGAAATATTTAGGCCCTCCAAGTCTCAAAGTTGAAGTCTTCAAGTCCGTCGGTCTTCAAGTTGAAGTCTTCAAATTCGCTGATCTTCAAGTTGAAATATTTAGGCCCTCCAAGTCTCAAAGTTTAAGTCTTTAATTCCGTCGGTCTTCAAGTTGAAGTCTTCAAATTCGTCGATCTTCAAGTTGAAATATTTAGGCCCTCCAAGTCTCAAAGTTGAAGTCTTCAAGTTCGTCGGTCTTCAAGTTTCAGTCTTCAAATTCGTCGGTCTTAAAGTTGAATTGTTTAAGCCCTCCAAATCTTCGAGTTGAAGTTTGCAAAGTCAGCCAAATCTTCAAAGTTTTCCAAGTGTTCAAGTCGATGTCGTCTTCGAGTTGAAGCTTTATAACTTTCCAATCTTAAGGTGGACATATGAGTCCCTTTGCACCTTAAGTTGGCCTCTTCGCGGGTTTGTCCTTAAAAGGAACTATAACTTTCCAATCTTAAGGTGGACATATGAGCCCCTTTGCACCTTAAGTTGGCCTCTTCGCGGGTTTGTCCTTAAAAGGAACTATAACTTTCCAATCTTAAGGTGGACATATGAGTCCCTTTGCACCTTAAGTTGGCCTCGCCGATAGTCGAGCCACATTGAGAGTAATCTCTCCGATAGTCGGGCCGTTTTGAGAGTAATCTCTCCGATAACCCAAGCCACTTAAAAGTTGAAGCTTTATAACTTTCCAATCTTAAGGTGGACATATGAGTCCCTTTGCACCTTAAGTTGGCCTCTTCGCGGGTTTGTCCTTAAAAGGAACTATAACTTTCCAATCTTAAGGTGGACATATGAGTCCCTTTGCACCTTAAGTTGGCCTCGCCGATAGTCGAGCCACATTGAGAGTAATCTCTCCGATAGTCGGGCCGTTTTGAGAGTAATCTCTTCGATAGTCGGGCCACATTGAGAGTAATCTCTCCGATAGTCGGGCCATTTTGAGAGTAATCTCTCCGATAGTCACGCCACATTGAGAGTAATCTCTCCGATAGTTGGGCCGTTTTGAGAGTAATCTCTCCGATAGTCGGGTCATTTTGAGAGTAATCTCTCCGATAGTCAAGGCACATTGAGAATAATCTCTCCGATAGTCGGGTCGTTTTGAGAGTAATCTCTCCGATTGTCGAGCCACATTGAGAGTAATCTCTCCGATAGTCGGGCAAGGATGAGTACCCATCCCCTCACACCCCAAGATTGTCTTCTTCCACTACTAGAAATTCGGGTTTTAGCGACCACGAAAAGCGACCAAAGTTGGTCGCTTATTGGCCAAAAAGTGACCAAAAAGCGACCAAACAGGCCTGGTTGATATTAAGCTGGTCCCTTTACCTTAGGGACCAAATTGGTCGCTAATTAGCGACCAACTTTGGTCTCTCAGGTAAAAGGACCAAATTTTCCGGGTAAAGAGAATAGCGACCAACTTTGGTCGCTATAATATTTTAATATTATAATTTTGGCGACCAAAGTTGGTCTCTTTCTGTAAATTACGTTTTTTTTTTATTTATTATTAATCATAAAATAGCGACCAACTTTGGTCTGTAAAGAAAATATTATATTTTAAAATCTGGAAAATAGAGACCAAAGTTGGTCGCTTTACTATAAATTTTTTTAATTTTTTTTTTAAAATAATCGACCAAAGTTGGTCGTTAACTTCAAGAATTAATTTTTTTTTTTAGTAATATGCGACAAACTTTGGTCGCTATATTTCCAGAAATTGTCATTTTTTTAATGGTATAGCGACCAAAGTTGGTCGCTTTTTGTGAAATCTGGGTTAAATAGCGACCAACCTTGGTCGCTATTTCCCAGAAAATTGTTTTTTTTTTAATTGAAAAGCGACCAAATGGCGACCAGAGTTGGTCGCTTTTCTTGGTATATTGTTGGCAGAAACTGCCTGTTTTGGCAGCTACACCACCTGCCAGCTTACCAAAATTCCTAAACAGGCATTTTATGCCAACAACAACAATAAAAAGAAACAACAACAACAATAAAAAGAAACAACAACAACAATAAACAACAACAACAACAACAACACAACAACAACATTATAACCAACAAAGTATAAAGTTCAATAGAACTTTATACTTTAAGCTAACCAAACTAATAAGTTAACTGTTATTACAAAACCATTCGAAAACCGATTGCATTTGTCTAGCTGAAAGTGTATAAAATTCAAGGATTGTTTTGTACATCATTATGATCACCGTCTGATGAACTTTCATCACCAAGACGGTATCCAGAATGGTGTATTTGTCGAGGATAGGAAGAACGATCACGGGGAGGACGGGAGGAACGAGCACGGGGAAGGCGAGCCTCTGGCGATGACTCACGAGACCGGGGAATCAGAAAACTGCCAGAAGCTAGGAGAGATTTGATCTGCTCCTGCATGCCAGTGTACTGAATATCTCTAAGCTTTTCACTCTCCTTGGCGGCTTCTAGCTCGGATGTGAGCTTTGCCACAGTCTCCCGCATAGAGGAGAGGCTCTCCCCATCAAGTTGCTCGGCTTGCGAGGAAGTCTCTATTCCTTGCATTCCACACTTATAGCGATGGAATTTCTTATTAGGAAGCCAGTATACCTTCCCCCATTTTGGACCGCCAGCAGCCTGCGTCCACATTCTCTCAGCATCCTCGTCCCATAGTTGGATTGGCTCGCCCGACTCATTAGGTGGCTGACTGCGTATGAATTGCTCCACTTCAGCTGTGAAGCGACCCTATAAGAAAAATTACATTGAATTAGTATTTCAAAATTTATATAAAAGTAAATCAAAATTCTTAATAAAAAGTGAAAACTTACATGTACAGTCGAGGCTCGGCCCTCGACCCACCTTTCTTGGTCCGTCTCTTTCTTCTTCTTTACAATATGAGTCTCCTTGAAGAGCTCATCTTGGTTCATCGGACGCCCCAACTTTTTTTTCTGAAAACTCATAAATTTTAGTTAATAAACAGAATAGATATACTTTGGAAATTAAAATAAATTAAGCAATTACGTACCATTCTTCTTTTTATCATCCCTAGGCTGATCGCACCTCTAGTGTGCAAGGATCCTCCCTTCTTAGATGCCCGAGCTTTCTTTCCTTTTTCGCTCTTCTGTAAGAACTCTACGGTAAGCCATTGCCTTTGCAAATCCTCCCATAAATTCTGAAGCAACCAGCTAGGCTTCTGGTTCAACTTTCTAGCTTTGGAGAAACAATGGGACAACCGCTTTCGAGCTTTTAGATGGAAATTTGCAGCCACATCCGCGCTATAGCGGTGTTCCCATACACACTTGCTCTGTATTTCAAAAGTTAAGTATTATATGGAAATATCATATTTAGATGGAAATATCATAAAAGCTATATTCGATATATTATACTTAGCTTTTATTAGCTAATAATTATTCAAAAGTTAAGTGCATTAACTGCTTATAATATAGTATATTAGTGCATTAGCTAATATATATATATATATATATATATATATATATACTATGCAATAAGTATTAGTGCATTAGCTAATAAAATCTAAGTATTAATGCACTT
>NW_017674397.1:35525-36571 GCF_001879085.1 Nicotiana attenuata
GCAGATGTACCTCGAAGTCTCTGCTAGATCTCTCCGCCTCGAGAGTGATACGCCCGGGGTAGAGCTACCTGGATCTGCACATGAAAAAATATGCGCAGAAAGGGCATGAGTACACCACAGCGGTACTCAGTAAGTGCCAAGCCTAACCTCGGTTGGGTAGTGACGAGGAAGGTCAGGGCCCTACTGAGGTTAAACAATATAGTATGAATTAACAATATGAAAGCAGGCAGTAATAATGAGTACAGCAATGGAATAAAACAGACTAAACAAAGCAATAACAATTACACAAGGAACGGAGTAACCACGAAATACGTACAGTTCAATACCAATGATAGCAATGAGGATCTCCCAGGATACCGTCCTGTAGTCCTTTTCTCAACCGTCCAGTGGATCTCCCGGGATACCGTCCCGTAGTCCATCATATGTACATATATCTGAAGGATCTCCTGGGATACCGTCCCGTAGTCCAACTATCAATGTCCAAGGGGGATCTATCGGGAATCTAACCCGCAGTCCCAAAATAAATATGCAGGGGGATCTATCGGGAATCTAACCCGCAGTCCCAAAGTAAATAAACGGGGGGAAACCTACCGGAATCCCACATCCGTAGTCCCAATGTAAATACGCAGCCACAACAAGAAGATATTCAGAACTAGAGTACAAAAATACAATGCGACAAGTAGTTCTAGCCTAACATGCTTCACGTAGTACAATCAATGCAACTTAAGCAAATAGGCAATTTAGGTCAGCTGAGCATGCTTTTCTAAACTAACACAGGCCATAATTGCAAGTAGAATAAAGCAGGTAAGAAAGAAACTCAGTCTAAATATTTAAGTCCGAAACACATCGAACGTCGTCCGTTTTCAACCAAACTTTACAGAAAGTGCTTAATTCATACATAAGACCTGTACCGGGTGCCGGAACCAAAATACGGGCCCGATACCAACATGTTCTAACCAAATTTCCATTTCAATTTTTCTTCATAATTTCAGAAAAACAATTTTACTCAAAAATTCATTACTCGGGCTTGGGACCTCGGAATTCGA
>NW_017674397.1:37433-98180 GCF_001879085.1 Nicotiana attenuata
CCCCCGGCTCAAACCATCCAACTGGAGATCTACACCTCCTACCATATAAAGCCTCATACGGCGCCATCTGGATGCTGGACTGATAAATGTTGTTGTAAGCAAACTCCGCCAATGGAAAGAACTGATCCCAAGACCCTCCAAACTCAATCACACACGCACGGAGCATATCCTCAAGAATCTGAATAGTGCGCTCGGACTATCCGTCCGTCTGGGGGTGAAATGCCGTGCTCAACTCCACCCGAGTAGCTAGCTCCTGCTGCACGGCTCTCCAGAACCGCGATGTAAACTGAGTACCTCTGTCTGAAATAATAGAGACTGGAATACCATGCAGACGGACGATCTCCGGAATATAAATCTCCGCCAACCGCTCCGATGAATAAGTGGTACACACAGGAATAAAATGAGCGGACTTGGTCAGCCGATCCACAATAACCCAAATGGTATCAAACTTCTTCAGGGTCCGTGGGAGTCCAGATACAAAGTCCATGGTGATGCGCTCCCATTTCCACTCCGGAATCTCTATCTGCTGAAGCAACCCACCCGGTCACTGGTGCTCATACTTCACCTACTGGCAGTTGAGGCATCTAGACACATAGCCAACTATATCCTTCTTCATCCGCCTCCACCAATAGTGCTGCCTCAAGTCCTGGTACATCTTCGCGGCACCCGGATGGATGGAATACCGTGAACTATGGGCCTCTTCTAAAATCAACTCTCGGAGTTCGTCAACATTGGGCACACAAATCCAGCCCTGCATCCTCAATACCCCGTCATCTCCGATGGTCACATCTCTAGCATCACCACGCTGGACCTTGTCCTTAAGGACAAGCAAATGAGGGTCATCATACTGCCGCTCCCTGATACGATCAAATAGGGAAGACCGGGAAACTACACAAGCTATCACCCGACTGGGCTCCGAAAGGTCCAATCTCACAAGCTGGCTGGCTAAGGCCTGAACATCCATCGCCATGGGCCTCTCTGAAGCTGGTAAATATGCCAAACTCCCCAAACTCTCCACCCGGCGACTCAAGGCATCCGCCACCACATTGGCCTTGCCCGGGTGATACAAAATAGTAATATCATAGTCCATTAACAACTTCAACCACCTCCTCTAGCGCAAATTTAGATCCTTTTGCTTGAACAAGTGCTGCAAACTCCGGTGGTCAGTATAGATCTCACAAGGCACACCGTACAAATAATGACGCCAGATCTTCAAGGCATGAATAATAGCAGCTAACTCAAGGTCGTGGATAGGGTAGTTCTTCTCATGTATCTTCAACTGTCTGGACGCGTAGGCAATCACTCTACCGTCCTGCATCAACACTGCTCCAAGGCCAACCCGTGAGGCATCACAATAAACTGTATAGGACCCCGAACCAGTAGGTAATATCAAAATAGGGGTAGTAGTCAAAGCTGTCTTGAGCTTCTGAAAGCTCGTCTCACACTCCTCTGTCCAATGAAATAGGGCACCCTTCTGGGTCAATCTAGCCATAGGGGCCGCAATCGATGAAAATCCCTCCACGAAACGACTCTAGTAGCCCGCCAAACCAAGAAAACTGCGAATCTCCAAAATTTCAGGTCATTCGGAAGTGGTTTGGTTAGGTTTTTGATCGAAAGCGTAAATTGAGGAAATTTGGAATTCTTAGGCTTAAATCCTTGATTAATTCGAGTTTCCAATGTTGTTTTAGGTGGTTTAAGGATTGGTACAAGTTTGAATGAGGTATTAGGTGTTGTTGGTGCTTTTGGTTGAGGTCCCGAGGGCCTCGAGATGATTTCGGATGGTTGGTGGAAAGAAGTTTTGAAGTTGAGAGATTGCAGACTTTGCTGCTTCTGATATTTTTGCATCTGCGGTTTGGGGACTGCAGATGCGGCGCCGCAGATGCGGCTAGTGATACCGCAGATGCGGCTAGTGATACCGCAGATGCGGATTTTTGGGTGTCCTTCAGTTTTCGCAGATGCGGAAGTTTCACCGCAGAAGCGGTTTCGCATCTACGGAAGAAGAACCGCAGATGCGACTCCTGGCCATCTTAATGAAAGTCGCATATGCGACAAATAGTCCGCAGAAGCGGGACCGCAGATGCGGTCCCTTGACCGCAGAAGCGGAAATCGCTGGGCAGAAATATGAAATTCGACGGTTTAGTTTCAAAAGTTAGAGAAATCAAATTGGAGCTCGGGAGAGGGCGATTCTGAGAGGGATTTGAAGAGGAGATCATTAGGTAACGTTTCTTTAATCCTTTCTAGTTATATTCCATCAATCTATAGTAATTTTACCATTTTAATTCGGATTCGGGGATCAAAAATTGGGAAAAATTTGGAAGAAACTTCTTAGACCGAATTATTGAGTTTTGAGTGGGTGTTTGACCTCCAATTTGAGAGATTTTTATATGGTTAGAATCGTGAGAGTACGAGGGTTCTGAAAATATTAAATTCATCCGATTCCGAGATGTTGGCCTGAGGGGCATTTTGGTCATTTTACATAATTTCGTGTATTAGCTTTGAATTAAATTTTAGAATCAGTTGCTTGAGATGTTATTTACGACATGTAATTGAATTGAATAGATTTGGGCCATTTGGAGTCGGATACTCGTGGCAAACGTGTGGTTTCGAGTTGATTTTGGAGCCGGTTCGAGGTAAGTGGCTTGTTTAACCTTGTGTGGGGGACTTTTTCCCCTTAGGATACATATTGTGGTAATTGAAATGCCTCGTGCGTGAGGTGACGAGCACGCACTTGTGCTAGTTGTTGGAAATCCGGTTTTTCCTTAAAAATAGCCTTGAATTTTGTTCCTCCTTTCCTTGCTTACACTGTTTGGATATTTAAAACTGCTGTAGCTTAGAGAAGCATGTCTGCTTGACTAAACTGCTTTATCTGTCTTAACTGCCTTAATTGTACTGCGTGAACCATGCTAGGTTAGGATTACCTGTTTCATTCTGATATGAAATTGATTGAGTTGAATTTTGTTATTGCTGTGTATTTACTTTGGGACTACGGAACGGTATTCCGGGAGATCCCCCTGCACTTTATTTTGGGACTACGGGATGGTATCCCGAGAGCCCCCCTGTATGTTTACTTTGGGACTACGAAATTGCATTCCGGGAGATCCCCCTGCACTTTATGAGTTGGACTATAGGACTGCACCAGGAAGATCCATTGGACATGATATTTATATTTTGGGACTACAGGACGGTATCCTGGGAGATCCCCGGTTGTTATCTCGGAGTTGAGTTATGTTCTTGTACTGTGTTTTACTTGCCTTGTAATAGTTGTTGTTGTCCTTTATATCTTGTGTTATTTAATTACACTGTCATTTCACACTGTTAAACCTGTATCTTATTTAACCTCAGTAGGGCCCTGACCTTCCTCGTCACTACCCAATTGAGGTTAGGCTTGGCACTTACTAAGTACCGTTGTGGTGTACTCATTCCTTTCTGCGCATGTTTTTCATGTGCAGATCCAGGTACTTCTGCACAGGCTTACCATCCTTGACGCAGGGAGAGCTTTTGGAGACTTCGAGGTACATCTGCCATGTCCGCAGACCGAAGAGTCTCCATCTTTATTCTATCTTGTATTATTAGCCCTTCTATCATACTGTTGATGTAGACATTCCGGAGTTAGAGCGTTTTTACTACATTTCTCTCAGCTTGTGTCCCGTGAGTTTCTGGGTTTTGGGTATTGTAGAAATTTGAGATGTTGTGCTGTATGTGCCGAGTGGCATTTTACATTTCATTCCATTTTGTTGAATCTTGGTTTTAAGTTATAATTTTCGCAAGGTTTCGATTGTTTTCCGCACTTGTTAGGCTTACCTAGTTGTAGGTACTAGGTGCCGTCACGATAGTTCACGGAGGGCGAACTGGGGTCGTGACAAGTTGGTATCAGAGCTCTAGGTTCATAGGAGTCACGGAACACAGGCCAGTTTATTAGAGTCTCGCTGATCGGTACGGAGACGTCTGTACTTATCTACAGGAGGCTATGTAACTGTTAGGAAAATTCGACTTAATTTGATTTCCTTGTCGTGTGAGATTTTGACATCACAACTAAACTTCTGTCTTTCTATTCTCTCACAGATGGTGAGGACACGCGCTACCCGAGAGGATCAGGCACCCGCGCCCCCTACTGCAGCCGTCAGAGGCCGGGGCCGTGGTAGAGGCCGAGGACACGCTCGTGGTGCAGCCAGACCACCCGCGCGAGCTGCCGTCGAGGTACCACCAGTGGCACCAGCCGGAGTCCAGACACCCGATACGTCTTCCACTACTACTCCAGCACTCCAGAAGACTTTGGCACAGTTTATGAGTATGTACACCACTCTGGCTCAGGCAGGGTTGCTTCCCATTGCTGCAGCCACATCCCAGGCCGGGGGAGGAGTACAGACTCCCGCCGCCCGCACTTCTGAGCAGCGAGTGCATGTGGAGCAGGCCCCAAAGGTTATACCTGCGCCGCCTGCAGTACCAGTTCAGCCCGAGGATAGGGCAGCGGCTTCAGAGGACGAGCAGCGAAGACTTGAGAGGTTCAAGAAATATGATCCTCCGGTATTCAGTGGGTTAGCATCAGAGGATGCCTTGGGATTTCTCGAGGAGTGCTACCGTATTTTTCGTACTATGGGCATATCAGGATCGAGCAGGGTTTCCTTCACTACCTTTCAGCTTCGAGGTGCCGCCTATCAGTGGTGGCGTGCTTATGAGTTAGACAGTCCGGATGAGGCAGCTTCCCTGACTTGGGCTCAGTTTTCGGATATGTTCACGCGGGAGTATGTTCCCTAGAATCTCAAGGATGCCTGGCGCGCGGAGTTTGAGCGTTTGCGCCTGGGTACTATGACTGTCTCGGAGTAGGCTATCCGTTACATTGACTTGGCTAGACATGTACCAGCTTTGGTTTCAACAGTTCACGAGAAGGTTCGCCGGTTCATTGAGGGGATTATTCCCAGCATCAGATCTAGCATGGCTCGTGAGTTAGAGATGGATATATCTTATCAGCAGGTGGTGAGCATTGCTAGGAGGATTGAGGGTATGCATGCTAGGGACAGAGAGGAGAGAGAGGCCAAGAGGTCTTGAGAGTCGGGCCATTTTTTTGGTGCCCGTGCCCCAGCTGCAGGTCGTCATGGTAGGGGTCATATGGGCCGCCCCGTTCATTCAGCTCTTCCAGCAGCCAGTGGTATTCCAGCTCCACCTAGGCCTCAGGAGCCTTATTATGCACCTCCAGTCTCTAGTGCGCCTCCTACACGGGGTGCTTCCAGTGGTCAGTCTAGCAGACCTGGGCCGAGCTAGTCACAGCCGCCACGTCCTCCCAGAGCTTGTTTTGAGTGTGGTGACACATGCCATATGGTGAGAGATTTCCCCAGACTTAGGAGGGGTGCACCTTCGCATACTGCTCAGCCACAACAGGCCCCACAGAGCTCTCAAGCTATGGTCCCAGCACCAGTTGCTACCCCACTGGCCCAGCCAGCCAGAGGTGGAGGTTGGGGAGGTAGAGGTCGCCCTCGAGGGGGAGGCCAGGCCAGATATTATGCCCTTCCAGGCTGTACTGAGGCCGCCGCCTCCGATTCTATCATCACAGGTACTATCTTGGTCTGTCACACAGATGCATCTGTTCTATTCGATCCAGGCTCCACTTACTCTTATGTGTCTTTTTATTTTGCTCCGCATTTGGGTGTACCTCGGGATTCTTTGAGTTCCCCAGTTTATGTTTCTACTCTTGTGGGGGATTCTCTTGTTGTGGACCGCATTTACCGGTCATGTTTGGTTATTCTTGGTGGTTTTGAGACCGGAGCTGACTTATTATTGCTCAGTATGGTTGATTTTGACATTATTTTGGGTAGGGATTGGTTGTCGCCCCATTATGCTATTCTTGATTGTCACGCCAAAACCGTGACACTGGCCATGCCAGGTGTGCCGCGTATTGAGTGGAGGGGTGTCTTAGGTCACACTCCCAGTAGAGTTATTTCTTTCCTTAAGGCTCAGCGTATGGTTGAGAAAGGTTGTGATGCGTACTTAGCTTATGTGAGAGATGCCAGTATGGATACTCCTTCTGTTGATTCAGTCCCAGTGGTACGGGATTTCCCTGATGTGTTTCCAGCTGATCTTCCGGGCATGCCACCCGATAGGGACATTGATTTTGGCATTGATCTGTTGCCGGGCACTCAACCCATTTCTATCTCTCTGTACCGTATGGCTCCTCCTGAGTTGAAGGAGTTGAAGGAGCAATTGCAGGAATTACTTGATAAGGGTTTTATTCGGCCCAGTGTTTCACCTTGGGGTGCTCCTGTCTTGTTTGTGAAGAAAAAAGATGGTTCTATGCGCATGTGTATTGATTACCGCCAGTTGAACAAGGTTACAGTGAAGAACCGTTATCCTTTGCCTCGTATTGATGATCTGTTTGACCGGCTTCAGGGCGCACGAGTGTTTTCTAAGATTGATTTGCGCTCAGGTTACCATCAGTTAAAATTCGGGAGCCAGATATCCCGAAGACTGCCTTCAGGACTCGGTATGGTCATTACGAGTTCCTTGTTATGTCATTTGGGCTGACCAATGCCCCAGCAGCTTTTATGCATTTGATGCACAGTGTATTCCGGCCATATCTTGACTCTTTTGTCATTGTCTTTATTGATGATATTCTGGTGTATTCCCGGAGTCGGGAAGATCACGAGCAGCACCTGAGGACAGTGCTTCAGACTCTGAGGGAAAAGAGATTATATGCAAAGTTTTCAAAATGTGAGTTTTGGTTGGATTCCGTGGCATTCTTGGGTCACGTGGTATCGAGTGAGGGCATTCGGGTGGATCCGAAGAAGGTAGAGGCAGTGCAGAGTTGGCCCAGACCATCCTCAGCTACAGAGATTCGCAGTTTCCTTGGCTTGGCGGGCTACTACCGTCGTTTTGTGGAGGGGTTTTCATCAATTGCAGCCCCTATGACTAGATTGACCCAGAAGGGTGCTCCATTTCAGTGGACAGAGGAGTGTGAGGCGAGCTTTCAAAAGCTCAAGACAGCTTTGAATACAGCCCCAGTTTTGATATTGCCTACCGGTTCGGGGTCTTATACTGTCTATTGTGATGCCTCGAGAGTTGGCCTTGGAGCTGTATTGATGTAGGACGATAGGGTGATTGCCTACGCGTCCAGACAGTTGAAGATACATGAGAAGAATTATCCTGTCCATGATCTTGAGTTAGCTGCCATTGTTCATGCCTTGAAGATTTGGCGTCATTACTTGTACGGTGTGCCTTGTGAGAGATATACTGATCACCGGAGTTTGCAGCATCTGTTCAAGCAGAAGGATCTTAATTTGCGTCAGAGGAGATGGCTAGAGTTATTGAAGGATTATGATATCACTATCTTGTATCATCCGGGTAAGGCAAATATGGTGGCCGATGCTTTGAGCCACCGGGCAAAGAGTTTGGGGAGTTTGGCTTATTTACCAGCAGCAGAGAGGCCTATGGCGATAGATGTTCAGGCCCTAGCCAGCCAGTTTGTGAGATTGGATCTTTCGGAGCCCAGCCGGGTTCTAGCTTGTGTGGTCTCTCGGTCTTCCTTGTTTGATCATATCAGGGAGCGACAGTATGATGACCCTCATTTGCTTGTCCTCAAGGACAAGGTGTTACATGGCGATTCCCGAGATGTGACCATTTGTGATGACGGAGTATTGAGGATGCAGGGTCGGGTCTGTGTACCCAATGTTGATGGGCTTCGGAAGTTGATTCTAGAGGAGGCCCATAGTTCGCGGTATTCCATTCATCCGGGTGCCGCGAAGATGTATCAGGATTTGAGGCAGCACTACTGGTGGAGGCGGATATTGTCAGCAAGTAAAGTATGAGCACCAGAGACCGGGTGGATTGCATCAGCAGATAGAGATTCCGGAGAGGAAGTGGGAGCGGATCACCATGGACTTCGTATCTGGACTCCCATGGACTTTGAAGAAGTTCGATGCCATTTGGGTTATTGTGGATCGGCTGACAAGTCCGCGCATTTCATCCCTGTGTGTACTACCTATTCCTCGGAGCGGTTGGCGGAGATTTATATCCGGGAGATTGTCCGTCTGCATGGTATTCCAGTTTCCATTATTTCCGACAGAGGTACTCAGTTCACATCGCGGTTCTGGAGAGCCGTACAGCAGGAGGGTACTCGGGTGGAGTTGAGCACATCATTTCACCCTCAGACGGAGGGACGTTCCGAGCGCACTATTCAAATTCTTGAGGATATGCTCCGTGTGTGCGTGATTGAGTTTGGAGGTTCTTGGGATCAGTTCTTGCCATTGGCGGAGTTTGCCTACAACAACAGCTATCAGTCCAGCATTCAGATGGCACCATACGAGGCCTTATATGGTAGGCGATGTAGATCTCCGGTGGGTTGGTTTGAGCCGGGTGAGGCCCGATTATTGGGCACAGATTTGGTTCAGGATGCTTTGGAAAGGTCAAGGTGATTCAGGATAGACTCCGTACAGCCCAGTCTAGACAGTAGAGTTATGCGGATCGGAAGGTTCGTGATGTTTCCTACATGGTTGGAGAGCGGGTTCTGCTTCGGGTTTCGCCTATGAAAGGCGTTATGAGATTTGGGAAGAAAGGGAAGTTGAGTCCGAGGTTTATTGGCCCTTTTGAGATATTGAGGCGAGTTGGGGAGGTTGCCTATGAGCTTGCCTTACCTCCCAGCCTGGTAGGGGTTCATCCGGTATTCCATGTTTCGATGCTCCGGAGGTATCACAGTGATCCGTCGCACGTGTTGGATTTCAGCTCAGTCCAGTTGGAGAAGGATCTATCCTATGTTGAGGAGCCAGTGGCAATATTGGACAGGCAGTTCAGGAAGCTGAGGTCAAAGAACATTGCGTCCGTGAAGGTTCAGTGGCGGGGCCAGCCGGTCGAGGAGGCGACCTGGGAGACCGAGCAGGATATGCACAGCCTGTACCCTCATCTTTTCACTACTTCAGGTATGTCTTTCTGCTTGATCGAGGACAAACGAATGTTTAAGTGTGGGAGGATGTAACGACCCGGCCGGTCATTTTTGGAATTTACGCCCCGATCCCCTATTAACTGCTTTCCCCAAGTTTATTTCTGCTATTTTGATTTGCCGGGATGTTCGGTTTCGAGTTTCGGAGAGTTTTGGGACACTTAGTCCCTAAATGAGAGCCTAAGTGTTGGAAAATGGTCCATAGCCAGAACAGTGTGAAGACGGCCTAGGAGCGGAAATCCGATGGTTCCGTTAGCTTTGTTAGGTGATTTCGGGGTTGGGAGCGTGCTCGGAATGTATTTTGGAGGCCCGTAGCGAATTTAGGCTTGAAATGCCGAAGGTTGAATTTTTAAAATTTCGGTTCGATAGTGAGATTTTTATCCGAGGGTCGGAATGAAATTTCGAGAGTTGTAGTAGTTTCGTTATGTCATTTGTGATGTGTGTGCAAAATTTCAGGTCATTCGGAAGTGGTTTGGTTAGGTTTTTGATCGAAAGCGTATTTTGAGGAAATTTGGAATTCTTAGGCTTAAATCCTTGATTAATTCGAGTTTTCGATGTTGTTTTAGGTGGTTTAAGGATTGGTACAAGTTTGAATGAGGTATTAGGTGTTATTGGTGCTTTTGGTTGAGGTCCCGAGGGCCTCGGGATGATTTCGGATGGTTGACGGAAAGATTTTTTGAAGTTGAGAGATTGCAGACTTTGCTGCTTCTGATATTTTCGTATCTGCGGTTTGGGGACTGTAGATGCGGCTAGTCGTACCGCAGATGCGGATTTTTGGGTGTCCTTCAGGTTCCGCAGATGCGGAAATTTCACCGCAGAAGCGGTTTCGCATCTGCGGAAGAAGAACCGCAGATGCGGCTCCTGGCCCTCTTAATGAAAGTCGCAGATGCGACAAATGGTCCGCAGAAGCGGGACCGCAGATGCGGTCCCTTGACCGCAGAAGCGGAAATCACTGGGCAGAAATATGAAATTCGAGGGTTTAGTTTCAAAAGTTAGAGAAATCAAATCGGAGCTCGGGAGAGGCCGATTCTGAGAGGGATTTGAAGAGGAGATCATTGGGTAACGTTTCTTTAATCCTTTCTAATTATATTCCATCAATCTATAGTAATTTTACCATTTAAATTCGGATTTGGGGATCAAAAATTGGGAAAATTTTGGAAGAAACTTCTTAGACCGAATTATTGAGTTTTGAGTTGGTGTTTGACCTCCGATTTGAGAGCTTTTTATATGGTTAGACTCGTGAGAGTACGAGGGTTCTGAAAACGTTAAATTCATCCGATTCCGAGGAGTTGGCCTGAGGGGCATTTTGGTTATTTTACATAATTTCGTATTTTAGCTTTGAATTAAATTGTAGAATCAGTTGCTTGAGACGTTATTTACGACATGTAATTGAATTGAATATATTTGGGCCACTTAGAGTCGGATACTCGTGGCAAACGTGTGGTTTCGAGTTGATTTTGGAGTCGGTTCGAGGTAAGTGGCTTGTCTAACCTTGTGTGGAGGACAGTTTCCCCTTAGGATTGATATTGTGGTAATTGAAATGCCTCGTGCGTGAGGTGACGAGCGCGCACTTATGCTAATTGTTGGAAATCCGGTTTTCCTTAAAAATAGCCTTGAATTTTGTTCCTCCTTTCCTTTCTTACACTGTTTGGATACTTAAAACTGCTGTAGCTTAGAGAAGCATGTCTACTTGACTAAACTGCTTTATCTGTCTTAACTGCCTTAATTGTACTACGTGAACCATGCTAGGTTAGGATTACCTGTTTCATTCTGATATGAAATTGATTGAGTTGAATTTTGTTATTGTTGTGTATTTACTTTGGGACTACGGAAGGGTATTCCGGGAGATCCCCATGCACTTTATTTTGGGACTACGGGACGGTATCCCGGGAGCTCCCCTGTATGTTTACTTTGGGACTACGGAATTGCATTCTGGGAGATCCCCCTGCACTTTATGAGTTGGACTACGGGACTGCACCCGGGAGATCCACTGGACATGATATTTATATTTGGGGACTACAGGCCGGTATCATGGGAGATCCCCGGTTGTTATCTCGGAGTTGAGTTATGTTCTTTTACTGAGTTTTACTTGCCTTGTAATAGTTGTTACTGTCCTTTATATCTTGTGTTATTTAATTACACTATCATCTCACACTGTTAAACCTGTATCTTATTTAACCTCAGTAGGGCCCTGACCTTCCTCGTCACTACCCAACCGAGGTTAGGCTTGGCACTTACTGAGTACCGCTGTGGTGTACTCATGCCCTTCTGCGCATGTTTTTCATGTGCAGATCCAGGTACTTCTGCACAGGCTTACCATCCTTGAGGCAGGGAGAGCTTTTGGAGACTTCGAGGTACATCTGCCGCGTCCGCAGACCAAAGAGTCTCCATCTTTATTCTATCTTGTATTATTAGCCCTTCTATCATACTGTTGATGTAGATATTCCGGAGTTAGAGCGTTTTTACTACATTTCTCTCAGCTTGTGTTCCCGTGAGTTTCCGGGTTTTGGGTATTATAGAAGTTTGAGATGTTGTGCTGTGTGTGCCGAGTGGCATTTTACATCTCATTCCATTTTGTTGAATCTTGGTTTTAAGTTATAATTTTCGCAAGGTTTCGATTGTTTTCCACACTTGTTAGGCTTACCTAGTCGTAGGGACTAGGTGCCGTCACGACAGTTCATGGAGGGCGAACTGGGGTCGTGACAGGTGATAAGTCAATTCATGGGTGACTGGAAGATGGAATTTAACAGACTTGCTGATTATGCTGATATTATTAAGCAAACAAATCCTGGGAGTTCATGCTAGATTAGAATAGATAGTGAGACTCTTCCTGGCAAGAATCTGTTTGTCTATTTTTATCTACGTTTAGATGCTTTGAAAAGAGGATGGTTAGAAGGGTGCAGAAGGATCATAGGATTTGATGGTTGTTTTCTAAAGGGAATCTGCAAGGGTGAGTTACTTGTTGCAGTTGGTAGAAATGGGAACAATCAAATGTTTCCTATTGCATGGGTTGTAGTTGATCAAGAGGCAAAACACTCTTGGAGCTGGTTCATCACATATTTAATTGCAGATTTACAGTTAGGAGATGGTGTTGGCTTAACTGTTATATCAGATATGCAAAAAGTAAAGTTACAATCAACTTTTAATTTTTCTTTTTCCTGCTTTATATATACTGTCCACTAACAGTTATTACTATTTTTTGTAGGGACTAGTACCAACTATAAGGAAATTACTACCAATGGTAGAACACGGAGGTGAAGAAAAGAGGAAACAATTCTGGATATGTCCCAAAGCATCTTATGAAGAGAAATTCAAGGAAGAACTGGAAGCAATGAATAAGCTTGGTTATAAGATATGTGAAGACTTGTTAAAGTATGATAAAGAATATTGGTGTAGGGCATACTTTAGAGAAGATTCAAAGTGTGATGTCATTGAGAATAACATGTGTGAAACATTCAATTCTTGGATAGTAGGTCCTAGGCACAAGTCTGTTATAACTATGTTGGAAGAAATTAGACACAAAATCATGAAAAGGACCACTGAAATGAGGAAGTTTGCTGAGACTTGGGTTATTGACATTGCATCAATGGCTAGGATAATACTGAAAGAGAACAAAGCCCTCTCTAGGAGGTGTAAGGTTATGTGAAATGCAGAACATGGGTTTGAAGTTGATGAACGTATATATAGATTCATTGTTGATTTTAGGACCATGACATCTTAATAAAGTTAAGTGTTCAATAGGAAAAACGCTAAGTTAAGGTGTCAAAATGAAAACTGAAGACATGTTTAAGGGGCTGTCTATATATTTGCCTTTTTTTCTTTCTCTAAATATCTCTTGTATCACTAACAAAGAACGAACAAATCAAGGTAAAAATAAAAGTCTTAACTTTGCTCTTCAACTTTACGAAATTAGTAAGTCGTATCGTTCACTATCTAAACGTATTATATATGTCCTTCATTTTTAACGATTCTATTTGAGACCATTTCAAATGTCACATATGTGAAATACATGTAAAAGAAAAAAGGTAAATTCATCCATGAAATTAGTCACTCATACCCCAATCTTATAATAATAGCCTGTTTGGCCAAGCTTCTTCAAGTCAGAAGTATTTTTTTCCTCCAAAAAAAGTGTTTAACTGCAAAGTTGAAGTGTTTGGCCAAGCTTTTAGAGGAAAAAAAAAAGTGCCTTTGAGGAAGAGGAGAAAAAAATAGCTTCTCTCCGAAAGCACTTTTTTCAAAAGCACTTCTGAGAAAAATACAGTTAGAAATAGTTTTTAAAAACTTGACCAAACACTAATTGCTTCTAAGAAGTGTTTTTCAAATAAATTAGTCAAATACAAACTGTTCACCAAAAGTAATTTTGAAAAAAACCACTTTTGAGAAAAAACGCTTTTCAAAATAAGCGGACGTTTCGCTTGGCCGAACAGGCTATTAGTCAGCCGACATGAAGCCGGTTTGACTTTTATCATGCTAGTATGTATCCTTTCTTTCCTTGATATTAGACAGGATTCACAATGTAAGATTAGATAGCACGAAGTGACTGGCATATCTTTGGATACATTTTATTTCGTTACTCTAACGAACACTATGTACTTTGAAACTGCTCCAAACTCCAAACGGGGAGAATCATTTGACTCTAAAGATCCATAAAATTTCTAGAAATATTCTAAAAAATTTAAGCTAAGTGAATCCAATAGAGGTGGGAGTTCGATTCATGTTCTTACTGACAGTAAAAGATTGCAACTAATTCTTTTTTCGGCAAAGGGTCTGATCTGCCCCTCTACTATCAATCAATAATTTAAATAAGCCCTCCCTTATACTATTAGAGCATTAAAGCTTTAATGCTCTAATAGTATAGTGGATGACTTATTTAAACTATTGATGATAGTAGAGGGACCGATCAGACCATTTTCCGTTCTTTTTTTAATAGTGAGAAAACATTTTAACTCAACCACAACAATTTCAGGAAAGATAACTATTTAAACACAAAATATGATAAATATTATCCAGAAGAAAATTACTCCAGAAAAGCAGTGCACCCCACCTTCCCAGATCGAATATTTTGGCTAATTGGCTTGGACGACATAAATAGCGCTTTGAGACACTATGAATTTGGTCACTTGCATTCAATTAAGATCTAGAATGTCAGGGCTACATTCATTCTAGATTTCTAATGATTCATTAACTACAAGAAATTAGCCATCTTTTTAATGAAATCTACTCTCTTTATCTCCGGAAGAATGAAAGACAAAAACAACAGGGCAGCGCTAGGGGTGTTCATAAAATCTCGAAAAATCGAACCAAACAGAAAATTAAATCAAATCGATCAAAAAAACCGATACTTTTTGGTTTGGTTTGATTTTGATTTTAATCAGAAAAAAACGAAAAAAAACTCAAACCAAACCGACTACAAGAGTAGTTATTTCAAATTTATTATTACACCTATATATATGTATATTTTTATACAAAGTTTCAAAAATTTAATGGTAAATGCTAATAGTTTGTACTTTTAGTATAGTTCTTTACCTTTACATTCTAATTTGATTGGTAATTTTCTTTTGTTAAGTGTAAAAATTCATTTCGTGTTAAAAATAATATATTTTTAATTGAGTCCTTAAATTATTCATCACTATTTGATTCAATTATCATCAATGTATCTTGCTAAATAACAAATTTCCCAAAGGGCAATTGATTTGATAGTGTTACGTTAAAAATGTGATCACCGAAATATGTGTTTGGTAGTGTATGTCTTATATTTAAGAAAAAACCGACAAATAACCAAAAGAGCTGAAAAACCGACAAAAACCGACATAAACCGAATCGAGAAAAACCGACTTAATTAATTTAATTTGGTTCTAATATTTGAAAAACCGACTTACTTGGTTTGATTTCTTTTAAGGGAAAAAAACCGATCCAAACCGAACCATGAACACCCTAGGCAGCGCCATTGCCAGTACAGCTACCATTCCAGCGGCGGTCCAATTTTGACAGTAACAAGCATTTACTAAGCTTTAACAAGAGCGTTAGCTCATCTGCCAAAAGTGCAAGAAATGACATGAATTTGCAAGAAAAAAGTTTATCAACATACATTTGAAGAATTGAGAGGGAAAAATTAGGAAGACTGCTTCTGCCATTCAGCAAAGCTAGAGGGAAGAGACGCCTTTGCTGCCATGGTGTTGCTTCTCTTCATCCACTTATCCGGCAACTCATATTATAATATTAATATAAGCTATCTAATCAGAACCAAAAGGGATGTGTTAACCTACACAAACAGACTAAGAAAGTAACTACAAGCATAACCGGGTTCGCTTTTCTTCTCTTTCTTCTCCAGTTAATGTTGAGGAACTGTTGCCCCTTTCAGCTAAACATCTCTTATAAGGAACAAAACCCTTCACACGCTTCGTGGAATTTGCTCTTCGCTCAAACAGAGAGGGTACGCTAGCTCTAACGGAGAATAATTCCCTCCCTGCTTCTTGATTTCGGCTAATCTGAGCTTCAACTCCCAAACTCTTGTCTACACTCAACTCTGCACTTACTGATTCGGTGTTGGAGCCAGTGGAAGACCCTTCCTTTTGAGTTTCCTGATCTTCCGAATCTCTGTGATCGAAGAGCGCACGCCCCTTCATTGGAATTGGGCTATGCACCTGAGTGCAAGAAAATGCAGCAGATACGTATGATGATCCCCACGACAACAGATGGCAAGACACACTTTTGTTAGGTCTTGGACTTCCATTTGCTGGCGCGTGATACATAGTTACAGTACTTGGGGCACATTCTGAATCTGAGGGTGAAATTTTCATAGGGAAGGAGCTCTGAGACAACGTTCGTGATGCTGGTTCATCATTGACATCTGCCAACAATATTTGGCCAGACGTTGGAGAGGAAAGTACACAAGAATTAGTGACAAATACGGTTTTACCAAATAGCTTCAGACTATGAGTGGACGATGCCTCAACTGAGGCTTCTTTCACAAAATCATTGTCTTCCGGAAACAACTCCAGTTTCTGGATGTACAAATCAAACAGGAAAATCACAATAAGTTGGGTGTCAAATGAGAAATCATATGTAATAGTATGGAACAAAAGAGTTGTCGTAAGTACCACGCAGGCCTGGTTGTCTAGAGTTGAACTAGCATATGCTTGGGCAGGTGAAGATCTTCTCTTCTCTAGATTGAAATCTGATTGTTCGGAGAGTACAAGATCACCACAATTCTCAGAAACAGCTGATGAAACAGGTGATGGGCTTTCACTTGGCTTACTGGAATCTACCGTGCCAAATGCATCTGAACCAAGGGCTGACAACACAGACGTAGGAGACTGATTCTCTGTTTCAGACAGACAGAGATTTGGTGATGCAGACCTCTTCGATTTTTCTGGAGCTAGGGTTCCACTTTTAACTGGAATTGCCAATTTACGTGGATAAGGGTGCATTGGCTTTCTTTTAGGCCGAGGAGGAGGGATCTCAATGGGTTTCACAGAGCTTACATCACCATTATTCGATTCCCGAACAACCTGACCAGAAGAAAACATTCAACATCAATAGCCAATACAAAACAGATTTGGCTCTTAATAATGGCGGCACGCCTTAGTCATAAACAATATAACTTACTTCAAAAGGCATATAGATAATATGGGATATAGGAGCAGCAAACCTTTGAGAAAAACTTCTGAGCATGGCTTCTGATCTGAACTGCAGTTTTGGTGCCCACATGCTCTGAGAATTAAACAAGACCTCTTTTAATATTGAATGACGGCAGAAAGATGCCTCAAATAATCCATTGGTTTTGTTCGTTTTTTACCTTCTATACGTCGCCATGCCCTGCCATGCAGCTTTAAAGCTTCAAGGAACTTTCTATGCTCTTCATCTGACCACCTCTCCCTTTGTTTTGAAATGGTGTATGGTTTTCTTATCTGTTTGAGTGAAAATAAACAGTATACAAGGACAACCGTTCAGAAATTGGCTTTAAGTAAAGAAAGTGTTAACTTAGTCAATGTGAGGAGCAATGAACCTTAGGAGCATATTCATCTGCAGGAGCTCCAACATCAAGTGAAGTCCTACTCCCGCTGGGAAGGATCGTGTCAGAGTTGCTTTGATCCTACATTTCAGAATGGCAAAAGATATCAATCAACAGCTCTTCTACAGAGATAACTCCAGAAATCTCTATCGACAAAATTTCCATTCAAGCAAGCATGACTACTACTATTACATTAAGGATGAACATTTTCAATATCCCAATTAATGATAATGACTATTGAATTTTCTTACATTTTAAGATATCTTAAGGTTGATTGCAACATATCAGGACTAAACAATACTGCAATTAGTTCACAAATAATCTTATTCATCTTGTAGCAAAAGAAACAAAACTTTCCCCTATGGATAAAAAGTAAAAGAACAGGTAACTCTAACAAACACTTAGATTCTTGATATTTTGACCGTTTTCACCCTATTATTCCTAGCACACACAAACCTGCACAATTGAATTCCATAAACATTTCCAGAATCAGTTCTTTCAATCCAAAACAGAACCCGAAATTCAAGTACATACATGATATAGAACAAGTAATAACTCTTAAGGCCTGCAATTATTTTTCGTTGTGTACTTCAGTCACACTCTTAAGACACGCAGTTCAATCATAATTCTGAACCTCGCTCATTTTAATAACAATAATTGGCCACACATATACAACTTGGAAACTTACATCTATGAATTAGAAATTTACTTATTGCATAATTATTTTTTCTAATGCTAATACTCGCTATGTTTCCATCTTCTAACCAGGTAAAGCATGGAAACAATTACATCAATCCAGTAAATACATAACATGTGTCTCACATAAATGATTTTTGAAAAAATAGGTGATTTTTGAAAAAAATAAATTAAGGTATAAATTGACTTTTTCCAAATTTACACTTGTCTAATAAATAATTAGAACAAATTCCTAAAAAAACTCTTAAAACTTCTAAATTAATATTGAGAAGAGATAAAGGTTAACTTAGTCAAATAACCCCCTTAATTGATGTTATTAAAATGGTTTTCTAATTGGAGTTCCAAATCTTTAAAAATCACTTATTATGGTGCGGAGGAGTAGTTAATTAGTCCAAATTCTCACCTCAATTTACTACTGAACCATGATAAATTAACATGATTTGGTTTTGGTGTAAACCTGCAGGGTAAATTTTTACTGTTGGTCATACAGTAGAAAAAATAGAAATTTCCAAATCCATCAAAGCCAATATGAACAAAAAGATAAAACCTAACTACAATCTGAGAGCAAGACGCATCTAAGAAAATCATACAAAAATTATAGTATGATCTAAAAAGAGAAGAAGCATACCTGTACAGTCATTACTGCAGAAATAATCAATATTCCGCTACTTTTTGAGCCAAAATTATCAATTTTTTACCACTCAGGAAATAGCCCACAGTTTAGCCAATCAATTCTCTTCAATCCCAAAAATATCAGCTGTAAACTTCAATTACAGAACTGAAAAATACATTAAAATTTTTGGTAAGTTGAAAAGGAAGGAGGAGGAGGAGAACTACAAGGCAGAGAGAAAATGGAAATGAATACAATTTCAGTTTTTTGGGGTTCAAAAGAAGAGAAAAGAAGACGCGAGGGGCTGCCACGTCATGTGGATAAAATGATAATTTCGTTTTCTTTTGGGGGATGTTTTTGGAATTTCTGATAGAACGATCGAGAAATCCATTGAAATCTTGTGGTTCACGTTCAAAGACAGCATATGACACGTGGCAAATTGACCTCATTATCTCGTCTTTTTCTTCTTTTTCTGTTTTCTTAAAATATCGTTTTTTATTTTAAGCCAAGATTTTGACAAAAGTGCTAGACAATTCATGTTTCATACTCGCGAGTACCAAATTGGAAATTTGTACTTCCTTCTTTTGTCTTCCACGTGTCGAACTTTGGACGAACCTTTTTCGCTTTTTCTGTATGGTGGGGTAACGAGTTTGACACTCTCATCACTTTTTCTACAATTTCCCTTTTTAAATGATGACAATTTTAGTCTCAAAAGATATTATCCGAACTTCTTCCAAAGGAGTACTAGTATTTTTTATGAAGATAAAAGCATGTTTAAATGATTCTTCTTTTTAGGAAAGTTTATTATGTTGTCTAATAATATCCACAAAAAAAGCACCATGTTAAGTCTTTCTTTTATTTAAAACAAGATGTAAGCATTTGTAAAATAGAATTGCTTGTATTAAATCATAATGAACATAAAATGGTTAAACCATGTTTTTATTATACTCGTGTGTGAGTAAAAATAAATCTTTACATATTTAATGTAAAATCAAATGAGAGTCTTGATGTAATGGTGCGGAAATAATCGTAAAATATAAGGCAGATTGCAAAAATAAATTCTAATGTGATTCAAATTAAATTATTCCTAATATTATAAAATACAGATATCTTAAAATTAAACAAGACATAGGAGTATTTAACGGTCTAATACTATTCAATGTCACATGATAAGGTGATCAACTGATATCTTAATTGAGTTGGTGAAAAGTAATTTTCATTATGAGAAGGCAGATTAATTAATTTTCTACATCATGGTAAGGGGTTTAAAATAAAAAGAGAAAAAAGGAAAATAAAAGAACACGGGCCAACATAAAGGCGAGTACAAATCTCAACCACATCCTTGAGCAAAATCTTTTCACTCTCAAGAAAGGACACATAAAAATATCCAGCTAAATAATTAAATAGCTGTCATAGTACGCTTTTCTATACTATTTTAAATTTAGGGATAACTTTTAAAAAAATGTGATATTTATTGTGTGACTATGAAAGAAAGCTAAAATATCTCCAGCCTTTTCAAATAATACAAGACTCAAAAAGAGAGAGAGAGAAATGAGGAAAGCCAATAGTTATGGATCATGAATGAATGAAATAAGAGAAAATTAAGTGGATGTTTTAATTTTGTGGGTATGAATGAAGGAGATGAGGATGAGATGATTGATGAGCTGTACTACTATTATTATCTTACTGTTTGTTGCCCTCTCCTTTAAGGTGAACTTTTTCTTTGCACTTTTTGCCACGTCAACACCACTCGCCGCCTATCGTTCAATCACCATGCCACGTGTATTTCTTTAATAAACATAGTTAGTGCAAGAAAGTGAAAGCCAGCCAGATTGATAGATACAGTGAAGGGAAGAGTTGGGTGGGGACATTGGATGGGTTCTTTGACCAAAATTTATGTGGCCACAAGTGGTGAGACGGTAATATAATAATCTGAAAATTTGTGGCCACAAGTTTCTTATCTTTGTTTTCTTTGCCTGGAGAGGGTTATTTAGGTAAAAGGCCAGATATATTAAAGTCTTCTACGAATAGCCAGGTGTCTAAAGTGCAACAAGTATCCAGACTTTAGAAAAGCAAAACAAGAAGCGTGGGGAGCCACAAAAACTATACCTCTTTTGACGCCCCTGAAATTGTTATGATCAAGATCTTTTGGTCTAGATATGTATTTACCCCGAAATACGAGTAATAATTACTCCCTCTGATCCATAATAAGTGATCAATTTTTTTTTTGGTCCAAAATAAATATTCGTTTATATAATCAAGAAAAATTTCAGTTTATTTTTACAAAATTACCCTTATATACCTATTCCTAAAAAGTTGTCTGTTGTGGCACAAGATACAAAGAATCACATTTTTTTCAATTGCGTTATGTGTAGTAGATAAAGAGTGCGATGATTGTTGGACCTACCTTTTTGAACTGTTGCGACACATTGTTTGCGACAGTGATAAATTATGCATTATCTCCGATCAGCATCTATCTATTGGGAATGGCTTCAAAAAAGTTTTTACTGCCGCTCATATTGGTTTTTGCATGCGTCACATTGTTGAAAATATGCGCAAGATGTTTCATTGTGGAATTTTGATTAAGCATTTCTTTTTTGCCGCACAGTCATATAGTACTGAGAAATTCTTTGACCATTTTCAGCAATTACGTGATAAAAGCAGGAAAGTAGCTAATTGCCTCGCAGATGGAGCAGGAGCTTCTTTCCAGGAAATTGATATGGCAGGTTAACAACAAATATTGCAGGTGTATCATTGCTGGTTCTGGTGTTTCTGCATCTGCGGAAGTATGGGCGTAGATGCGGATAGTTGATCGCAGAAGCGAGGTTTTGCGCAGATGCGTGTTTGGGCTTCGCACCTGCGAGGGGTCGCCTGGTGAGTTGAGGTCGCAGAAGCGAAGTGGTGACCGCAGATGCGGTGGTCAGAATGCGACATTTTGACCGCAAATGCGGATCAATTGCTGGGCAGAAGCTATAAAAATTGAGGTTTTGGTTATTTCTTCATATTTTGAGATGTGGGGACTCGGATTGAGGCGATTTTTGGAGCAATTTTCATCACAAGGATTGGCATAAGTGTTCTCCACTCAGCTTTGATTATATTTCATGGATCTATCTTCATTTTTGGCAATTGGTTGATGAATTTAAAGAGAAAATTGAGGGTTTTGGCTTAAAGTTTCATAATATGAATTTTTGAGTTTTGAACACCGATTTGGAGTCGGATTTGAGTGAAACTAGTATGGTTGAACTCGTAATTGAATAGGTTGTCGGATTTGTGAGTTTTGTCGTGCTTCGAGGCGTGGGCCCAGGTGTGATTTTTGGCCGGATTTGGGGTTTGACTTAGGATTCGATATGTATCATTTGTAATTGCTACTTTGGGCTTTATCTGATATATTTGAGTTGCTTTTGGCTAGTGTTGAGCCGTTCGGAGGTCGCTACGCGCGTGATGGCATTCTTGGAGCATCGCTTAGCTTGCTCAATATCGAAATCGGCTTGTTTAAGATAAGTAACTCTTCTAAACTTAGTGCTGAGGGTATAAAACTCCAAATTACGTGCTTTGAGATTGATGTTGAGGTGACGCACATTCTAGGTGACGGGCATGTGGGCGTGCACCCTGTGAGTTAGGACTCTATTGTTTCCAGGGCACTGTTTAGTGGCCCACTTTGTTTATATTTGAGTTATTCACCATGTGATAAAAGTAATTGAGCTGTATATTATGCTAGATATCATGTTTAGGTTTTATGCTGATATTTTTGGGACCCCTAGCGGTCATTTCTTGCTGTCATCTCATTGATTTTATTGATATTTCATACTCAGTCACATTCATGCATTCATATCATATCTCAGTCTCAGATGTTACTTATTGATACATCATATCGTTATTCCGGGTCAACTTTCATGACATTGTGAGCTCGTGGGTGAGACTGGAGAGATTGATGACTGAGTGAGCCCGAGAGCATGGTTATGAGTGACAGTTATGGGATCGGGCTGCACGCCGCAATATGTTTTATTGATTTATGCCATGATTGGCTTGTTATAGTGTTAGGGACGTAGGAGCCCCTTCGGAGTCTGCATACCCACAGTGGGCGCGAATGATATTATTGTGGGATGGATTTCCCTGGATATGGATTTGTCCAAAGTATTTGATATCTGGAGATGGATTTCTCCACAGGGTTAGATTGCCCTTTTTCCTCGGTATTGGATGACTTCTAGTCAGTATCGTATATGTTCCGGGATGGATTTCCCTGGGTTGTATGGGCCATATACAGTACCGAGTGGTTGATTATGATAAGTGGAAAGTGTGATACACTGAGGTTGAGTACTCTGAGAGTGTGAGTGCATGATTCGTTTTTGAGGTACATGGCATTGGCATGCATATATGGCATACATGCATAAAGATGCATTTTCCTCATGCTGTACGGTAGCACATCGTTCATGACTTTTTACACATATTGATATGTGGGCATAGAGTGGTATTTCACACTTGTTATTTGGAAATGGAATGAACCTATTTTGGAAAGGATTTTTCAGGAAAATTACAGTTTTCAAACTATCTCATAATTTTTTGATGATTTCGATAAAGGATTTGGGTTTCCACTGATATTCTGAAAAAGTAAAACTATTTTCGAAAAAACTGCATAAAAGCTGAACATTTTTATCTTTGAGATTATTTCCTTGTTTGTATGCTCTACGTTGTTTGAACTGCTGTTGGTTATTGGTGTTGGACCCAACATATGCTCCAGCTCATCACTACTTTCAGCCTAAGGTTAGGTTTGTTACTTTTTGAGTACATGGGGTCAGTTGTACTCATACTGCACTTCTTACACATTGCGTGAAGATCCCGGTGTCACGCCCCGAACTATGGCCTGGGCGTGACACGGCACTCGGTGCCTGCCTACATGCGACCGAGCGAACCAACTGTATAGCTGGATCAATATGTGGTATAACTATGAGCTAGAGGTAAATGTAAATCATGATAGTCTGCTAAAAAGTCTGACTGAAATATCATAGATGCGGAAAAATACTGAAAGGTCTGCAAGTATAAACAAGTAGCCGACAAGGCTAACACATGAAAGCCTGCTAATATCTGACTGACTGGGTTATAGTCTACGAAGCCTCTAAAGAATACTGAAAACGCCAACTGTTTACCGGGACAAGGTCCCCGGTATACCTTATTAACTGAAATACTATAATGACTAAAACAAAAGAGAGATAAGGCCCCGAAGACTGGGGCTCACCAATAGCTGATACGAGATGTCCTAGCAAGCTGAATCGTCGACCTGCAAATCGTTACCTGCATCGCGAGATACAGGCCCCGGGCAAAAGGGGCGTCAGTACATTTGAATTGTACTAGTATGTAAAATAGCTGAACAAAAGAACTGTAAATACTGAAACTAAAACTGAACTGCTAGCTGATAAACTGATAACTGAACAAGGAAGTAAGGAAGTGAATACTCCCTCTTCTGACCGATGAACAACCTGTTTAACTGAATATTAAACTGCGGCCTCAGGCCCTATATATATATATATATATATATATATATATGTGTGTGTGTGTGTGTGTGTGTGTGTGTGTGTGTGTGTGTGTGTGTGTGTGTGTGTGCACAACTGCGGCCTCGGGCCCAAGTATACGTATACATAACTGCAGCCTCAGGCCCAAAGATGCATAAAGCATAAACTGCGGCCTCAGGCCCAAATACAGGTGTTCAACATTCAAGAATATAAAATCAGGAACTGAGAATCATATCATACTGGGTTACATGATACTGGAATAGTGAATAGGATTAGGCTGAGATGAGTATTCATAACAAGTTGATTTGTCATAACTGAAACTCATAGAATATCGAATGATTATGAGACTATGCCATCTAGAGAATAGAAGTCCTACTACTGATCAGGGAACTAAGGCATAGTTCCTTTCTGAGGAGACTGGTAATGATCATAATGAATGGGACGTAGGGAGAATCATAGACATTCCCAAACGTAAAGAGTTAGCCTTACATACCTTAACTTCGTGCTCTAGAGCGTAATACAACGTTTGTCAA
Source organism: Nicotiana attenuata (assembly GCF_001879085.1). NCBI lineage: Eukaryota > Viridiplantae > Streptophyta > Magnoliopsida > Solanales > Solanaceae > Nicotiana > Nicotiana attenuata. Next base: position 61,717 of record NW_017674397.1, read on the forward strand.
TCCTTTCAACTTCAATCTATAGCAATACAAGTCAAAGGGATTCCACATTAGCTATAATGCTCATGTTTTGGTCACTTAAGCATTTTGTCAAACACTTGGCAAAAATAAAGCTTCATAGTCCTTATTAATGGTGTCTCTACACCCAACAACCCATTCTCTTGTTCCTAGATAAATTCTAAGGTCTCAAATGATTACACCAACATTATTCTTCATCACCCATAAGGCAAACAACACTCTTAACCAATAATCAACACTCAACACCCCAACCCTATAATCGTTCATGCTTTTCTATCAACCCCAACAACTCATGTCTCATGAACTAGGATTTATAATCATTAAACCAATGCTAGAATTAATTAGAGGGTGAAGACATTACCTTTTCGAAGTTCAAGCCCTTGATTTTCGAGTTCTAGGCTTCCTTATCTCAACAATAATGTCCCAATCGAATATCTAATGATATGGAGGGTTTAACCATGTTAATAAGATGTTGGAAAAGTGAAATTAACTTAGAATCACCATTAGAACTTACCTTGGGTGGTGGAAGGACCCTTAAGGAGTTAGGTTTTTGAGAGTTCCCCTTTCTAGAGCAAGTTTTTATGTTTTGGGGCTGTGGGGGACGAAATATAGCTTTAAAATGACCCCCCACACACGAGTTCGCGCTCCTGGAGGCTTGTTTGCGCGAGAGTTCGCGCTGAACGGCAGTAACACTGCCTCCCACACGCGAGTTCGCGCACCTGGAGGCTTGTTCGCGCGTGTGTTTGCCCATACGCGTACTGTTCCGAAAAACGCACATAACTTTTTGCACAGATCCGTTCGGGCTCCATAATATATCGTTGGAAAGCTATTTCAAAGGCCTACAACTTTCATGCTTTGCGTTTTCCCCAATTCATTACACATGTTCACTAAAACTTAATGTAAGACAGACCTTCTGCAATTTAGTCGATTTTTGTCAAATCTTATGCACCTCTCTTTCCATTTTGATTTTTGAAACAACTATTTTACCCACAATCATTCCGTTGGGACTTCACATGTTCAAAATATAACCATACCACTCATTTACCACATTCACACCTAAGCCGAATTTACGGGATGTTACATTATCTCCCCCTTGGGATCATTCGTCCTCGAATGATGGTCCTGGTTGCAACTATGACTATCTATGGACATTAAACGGGTGTGATGATGATATGCGAATATTGAAATATCATGAATACATGTGTATCCAACTGAATGAGCACGTGATCACTAAATACTAAGCTGAGTAAATACTGAAGAACATGGAGATTATAATATAAGAACTGAATGGAAAGGTCAATTACCTTCCACATTTTCCTTTTGCCCTTCAAAGAGATGGGGATATGTGGACTTCATGTCCTCCTCGGCTTCCCATGTAGCCTCTTCAATCTTTTGATTCCTCCAAAGCACTTTTACGGAAGCAATTTCCTTAGTTTTGAGCTTGCGAATTTGACGATCAAGAATAGCTACTGGAATTTCTTCATAAGATAGGCTGTCTTTAACCCCTATAACCTCTGTAGGAACCACAAGTGACGGGTCTCCCATGAATTTCTTCAACATGGACACATGGAACACTGGGTGTACGGCAGCTAGTTCTTGTGGCAATTCCAACTCATAAGCCACCTGTCCGATCCTTCACAGGATTCTATATGGACCAATATAGCGGGGACTAAGTTTTCCCTTCTTCCCAAATCTCATAACGCCTTTCATGGGCGATACTTTAAAAACACTCAATCATCAACTTGGAACTCTAAGTCCCTACGCCGCACGTCCGAATAGGACTTTTGGCGACTTTGAGCCGTCTTCAAATGCCTTTGTATTAAGTTGACTTTCTCCATAGCCTGATAGACCAAATCGGGTCCTAACAACTGCGTTTCCCCGACTTTGAACCAACCAATTGGTGATCTGCACCTTCTCCCATACAAAGCTTCGTACGGTGCCATCTTGATACTGGAGTGATAGCTATTATTGTAAGCAAAATCAATGAGAGGTAGATGATCGTCCCAACTACCTTTAAAATCAATAACACACGCCCTCAACATATCCTCCAGAGTCTGAATGGTGCGTTCCGCCTGTCCATCTGTCTGAGGGTGAAAAATGGTGCTGAGGTTCACCCTTGTGCCCAATCCCTTCTGAAAGGATTTCCAAAAGTTTGCTGTGAACTGCGCACCGCAATCTGAGATAATGGACAAGGGAGTCCCATGCAATCGGACAATTTCTTTGATATACAACTTGGCATAATCCTCAGCCGAATCTGTAGCCTTTACTGGCAAGAAGTGAGCTGACTTGGTAAGTCGATCTACAATCACCCAAATCGATTCATGCTTCCGGAACGAGCGAGGTTGACTGGTTATGAAGTCCATATTTATCATCTCCCATTTCCAAATGGGAATTTCTATATTCTGAGTTAAATCGCCAGGCCTCTGGTGTTCGACTTTCACCTGCTGGCAATTTGGACACTTAGCCACGAAATCTGCTATATTTTTTATCATATCGTTCCACCAATAAACCTCCTTAAGATCGTGATACATCTTTATGGAACCGGGGTGAATAGAATACCTAGAATTGTGGGCTTCTGACATAATCCTCTCTCTGAGCCCATCTACGTTTGGAACATATAGTCTGCCTCTGTATCTCAAGGTACCATCATCTCCCCCTTGTTCAAAAGCCATAGTCTTGTGTTTGTGAATTCCCTCCTTCAGCTGCAATAAGTAGGGATCACTGAACTGTTTTTCCTTCACTTCAGCTACTAAGGAGGATTCAGCCCTGTTCTGGAGGACAACGCCACCATCTTCGGAGTCCAAAAGTCGAACTCCTAGACTTGCTAAGCGGTGGACTTCCTTTACCATAGCTTGTTTGTCTGCCTCAACATGAGCTAAGCTGCCCATAGAACATCGACTGAGAGCATCAGCTACAACATTTGCTTTTCCTGGATGATAGAGGATATCAACATCATAATCTTTAAGTAATTCGAGCCACCTTCTCTGACGTAGATTTATTTCTCTTTGCTTGAAGATGTACTGGAGGCTCTTGTGATCTGTAAAAATGTCAACATGTACCCCATACAAATAATGGCGCCAGATCTTAAGCGCAAACACCACAGCTGCTAATTCAAGATCATGAGTCGGATAATTCTTCTCATGAGCCTTGAGTTGTCTCGACGCGTAGGCTATGACTTTACCGTGCTGCATTAATACACACCCAAGACCAACCCTTGAAGCATCACAACAAACAACGAACCCCTCGGTTCCTTCCGGTAGTGTCAGGACTGGAGCTGAAGTCAACCTCTTCTTTTGCTCCTCAAAACTTTTCTCGCACGCGTCCGACCATTGAAACTTGACTTTCTTCTGAGTTAATCTAGTTAAAGGGGATGAGATAGAAGAAAATCCCTCTACGAAACGCTTGTAATAGCCTGCTAGACCCAAGAAACTTCTTATATNGCGGCCTTAGGCCCAATATATATATATATATATATATGTGCACAACTGTGGCCTCGGGCCCAAGTATACGTATACATAACTGCGGCCTCAGGACCAAAGATGCATAAAGCATAAACTGCGGCCTCAGACCCAAATACAGGTGTTCAACATTCAAGAATATAAAATCAGGAACTGAGAATCATATTACAATACATGATACTGAAATAATGAGCCATACTGGGTTACATGATACTGGAATAGTGAATAGGATTAGGCTGAGATGAGTATTCATAACAAGTTGATTTGTCATAACTGAAACTCATAGAATATCGAATGATTATGAGACTATGCCATCTAGAGAATAGAAGTCCAACTACTGATCAGGGAATTAAGGCATAGTTCCTTTCTGAGGAGACTGGTAATGATCATAATGAATGGGACGTAGGGAGAATCATAGACATTCCCAAACGTAAAGAGTTAGCCTTACATACCTTAACTTCGTGCTCTAGAGCGTAATACAACGTTTGTCAATCCTTTCAACTTCAATCTATAGCAATACAAGTCAAAGGGATTCCACATTAGCTATAATGCTCATGTTTTGGTCACTTAAGCATTTTGTCAAACACTTGGTAAAAATAAAGCTTCATAGTCCTTATTAATGGTGTCTCTACACCCAACAACCCATTCTCTTGTTCCTAGATAAATTCTAAGGTCTCAAATGATTACACCAACATTATTCTTCATCACCCATAAGGCAAACAACACTCTTAACCAATAATCAACACTCAACACCCCAACCCTATAATCGTTCATGCTTTTCTATCAACCCCAACAACTCATGTCTTATGAACTAGGATTTATAATCATTAAACCAATGCTAGAATCAATTAGAGGGTGAAGACATTACCTTTTCGAAGTTCAAGCTCTTGATTTTCGAGTTCTAGGCTTCCTTCTCTCAACAATGATGTCCCAATCGAATATCTAATGATATGGAGGATTTACCCATATTAATAAGATGTTGGAAAAGTAAAATTAACTTAGAATCAACATTAGAACTTACCTTGGGTGGTGGAAGGACCCTTAAGGAGTTAGGTTTTTGAGAGTTCCCCTTTCTAGAGCAAGTTTTTATGTTTTGGGGCTGTGGGGGACGAAATATAGCTTTAAAACGACCCCCCACGCGTGAGTTCGCGCTCAATAGCAGTAACACTGCCTCCCACGCGTGAGTTCGCGCACCTGGAGGCTTGTTCGCGCGTGTGTTCGCGCATACGCATACTGTTCCGAAAAACACACATAACTTTTTGCACAGAGATCCGTTCAGGCTCCATAATATATCGTTGGAAAGATATTTCAAAGACCTACAACTTTCATGCTTTGCGGTTTCCCCAATTCCTTACACATTTTTACTAAAACTTGATGGAAGACAGACCTTCTGCAACTTAGTCGATTTTTGTTAAATCTTATGCACCTGTCTTTCCATTTTGATTTTTGAAACAACTATTTTACCCACAATCATCCCGTTGGGACTTCACATGTTCAAAATATAACCTTACCACTCATTTACCACATTCACACCTAAGCCGAATTTACGAGGTGTTACACCCGGATGCCAATATTGCTGCGTTCGATGGTTGCTAGATTTGAAGGCGTACCTGCGTTCCTGATGAAGCTGCCTCTTGTTCACGGTAGCCTTAGATTATAAAATTCTGTTTATGTATTTTTCGAACAGAAGATGTATTTTCTTCATATCAGCTTTGTAAACTCTATTCTTAGAAGCTCATGATTTGTACTACTAGTCCTTGGAAAATGTATAATACTTAGATAACTCCTTTGTTTAATTAATTTTATTAAGTTAAAAGGAAATGGATAATTGTAAATTTGCTTACCTAGCGGGTTGGGTTAGATGCCATCACGACTTGTGGATTTTGGGTCTTGACAGAAAATTTCTCTGATTTATCACTTAACAGGCCTGTTATTTTATATGTTAGTTTATTATTTTATATGTTTGTTTGTTACACACCTATTTTTGACTATAATAAAATTAAATAATTAGTTTTTATAACTATACAGGATTTAATTATTAAAAATTCATATAACAATACTTAGTTTGACAAACATTGTTGTTTTTCAAGTTATTTTCTTACGTTTGTTAACTAGAATTGGAGAGAGTTTGTGTTTGAACTATCAGCTTTTTGAGATATTTTTGGGTTTAACATGTACATAAATGATTAATTTCAATAACTACAAAGATACTACGCCAAAGGGCACTACATTTTACTATGCTAAAAGGGCACTGCATTACAAATACGAGCACTATATTAGGGCACAAGATACAACTACAGGGAACTAAAGTCACATATCTATTTTACTAGTCTTTTAGCAAATAACTAATCTAAACCAGATAAAAATAACAAATTAATTTAATCACAAACAATCACAAAAAACATATAGCGCAGTAAAAAGTAACTAATTAACATTTTTTAACAACTAATAATAATTTCTCTATTTTACTAATTTTTTAGCACACTGTCATGACCCAAAATCCCTCCGAAGGAGTCGTGGTGGCACCTAGTCTCTAATCTAGGTAACCCTAAAATTAATTGAAATAACATTGACATTTACTAGCTTCAAATTAAATAACTCTCAACAAAACACAAATTTTCAAAATCGGTGGTACAAGTCATAAGCCTTTCTAAGAGTTGTTATACAAGAATAAATACAACGCTGTTCCAGAACGAGGAGGAAACAATGGAATGTAAATACAAACGAAGGTGACTCCGAGGCCTGCGAACGCAGCAGGTTACCTTGAGTTTCCACCGCAATGACCCGCACAACTACTACCGATCAAATACCTGGATCTGTACACAAAAACGTACAGAAGTGTAGAATGAGCACACCACAGCGGTGCCCGGTAAGTATCAAGACTAACCTCGGTGGGGTAGTGACGAGGAACAGTCAAGACGACTACTGGTCAAACAGATAAAACAAGATATGATAACAAATATCAAGATAGAGGTAACGAAGTAATATCAACAACAGGGATGGAACAAACTACAATCAGTAGAAACAATAAAGGGAAACACTGATGAAAATGAAAGATAACCAAGTAAATTAGCACCAACATAGCCGGAACACAGACAAGTAAAAATGAACTCAAATAAGGAAAGTGATGTCAGCTCAATAAATCATATAATTTCTGATGTCTTATATCATAACCTCAATTACCAAACCTTTAGCACACCCGGCACCTTGTGCCCACATACTTCTATCTCACTTTGCACAATAACATTCTCATGTTACTCAGTACATAGGGCCATAACCAATGCAATTAAGATGTTCAAGGAGTCTCATTTACATAACATAAAGTATAGTACAACTTCTAAACCAATTAGGAACTCATCAAGAAAAGATGAAGTTATTTTAGAAATCATTTGAATAAAGAAAGTACCATTTTCAATTAAAATACAACATCGAATGAATTATTACCTTTAACATGGGATTTAATAGATTAACTTAGTAGAAATTTCTTTTTAAGTAAAATACAACCTCAGAACGTTTAAGGGAATTTAAGTGAGCAACTAATATAATTAAAAATGAAACAATTATTGAAATTTGAAGTATTGAAATATATATATACGACGAAGTATTGAAAACACTATGGGGTTCCTTCACAAAGGATCACAACAGTAAAGAAATCTGAACAGTTAAAACACTTGAATTGATAACCACAAATAAACACAACAAACAGAAAGTGCACGGCATCACCCTTCATGCTTTAGCACTCTTCCTCACCATATGCATAAATAGAAATGTGCACGGCATCACCCTTCGTGCATTAACTCTCATAATCATGGCACGGCATCACCCTTCGTGCATTAACTCTTATAATCATGGCACAACATCACCCTTCGTGCATTAACACTCACTCACAATATCATGCATGGCATCACCCTTCGTGCTTTACACTCTTCCTCACCCAAACAATAGAAACAATACATCCCGGCAAGGGAATCAACTATAATAACAAATACACCCCGGCAAGGGAATCAACAATAGAAACAAATACATCCCGGCAAGGGAATCAGCTATGACCAATCTCGTTCCAACAGTTAACTTCACAAAATAAATCCTAACTTGAGTCAATACTCAACAACGGTCAAATACCATAAGCATGGTCCGACATGAATACTCAGCAATTTAAGCATAAATGGTACGTAATAAGAATCACAACAGTCACAGTGTAAGACTCACAGAATAACCAAGAAGCGCAATAACCTTAACAAAACAACAAGATATATCAAGCATGTGATAACTACACCGCCAACCACAACAATTTGGACACATAGCATATATACACGAGGTCATAGAGGAATTCACAATTAAGAGATAACGAAACAATAAGGAGAACAACCATTTCAATTAAGGCAAATAAGGGCCAAGTAACAAGTAAGAGTTAGAGGCAAGCTAACACCATCATATGGAGAATATAGAGGTAATTTAAGCAATTAGGAAACTCAATCATAACAGAATACTTCCCACGTAATGAACATAAGGACCTAAGAACCCTAAAGGCAAATTTCCCACAAGTAAGTCCGAGCACACACTCGTCACCTCACGTGCACAGGCTACAAATAGCATAGAAGACTCAACTCCTAAGGGGAAGTCCCCCAAACAAGGTTAGGCAACACACTTACCTCAATACGGCTAATTCAATACTTAATTTAGCTTTTTCTTTACCAATTCATCAGTGCGCGGCTCAATCTGGCCAAAAACAACTTGAATACATCAACCAATGCAAGAGAAAACCATTTGCAATTAACAAAACTACAATTCTTATACAATTTGCAAAAAGTCAACAAAATTCAACTCCCCGGGCCCGCACCTCAGAACCCGACAAAATTTATAAAAAACCGAACACCCATTCCGCTACGCGTTCACCCATACAAAGTTTATCAAATTCCGATACTATTTGGTCATCCAAATCATCATTTTACATTATTTGAAGGATTTCCCAATTTTACCCAAATTTTCCTTTAGATTATCATGAATTTGATGTTAAATCTAAGATATAATCACAAAATGTAGTTGGAAATTGATTAGAGACACTTACCCAATGATTTGGTATGAAAATCTTCCTTCAAAATCGCCTACTCTCGGAGTTAGGGTTCAAAAATATGAAAAATGAGCAAAAACTCGGAATATCTAGCATTTTAGCAGGCTGCAGATGTCGCATTTGCGACACTGGGTTCGAAAATGCGAATATAGCTTCGCAAATGCAAAACTTGGAATTACCCTGCTAAGGTCTCATTTGCGATAAAATCCTCGCAATTGCGATGACGGACCTTAGCAAATGCGGCAGAGTTCTTCACAAATGCGAACTCTGCCCAGCAGCTCGGACCTCGCAAATGCGATGACAGCTTCGCAATTGCGGCTGTCGCATTTGCGACCAATACATCGCAAATGCAATGATACCAGTACTAACTACCAAAGACTATGCAAAAATCATTTCGAAACCAATCCGGAACTCACCCGAGCCCTCGAGGCTCCAAACCAAATATGCACACAAGTCTAAAAACACCTCACGAGCTCGCTCGCGTGCTCAAATCATCAAAATAACTTCTAAAACCATGAATTGTATGCCAAAACGTATGAAAAATCACCATGAACTTCAAGAACTTCTAGAATTGCGACCATGCGTCCGAACCATATCAAATCAACTCCAAACGATGCCAAATTTTGCAGACAAGTCCAAAATGACATAATAGAGCTGTTCCAACTTTCGGAATCGCATTCCGACCTCGATAACACAAAAGTCAACTATGGGTCAAACCTCTCCATTTTCCAAACTTCAACTTTTCCAACTTTCACCGAAATGCCTCAAATTACCCTAGGGGCCTCCAAATCCAAATCTGAACGCACGCCTAAGTCCAATATTGTCACGCCCAAAAAAACTGAGGGACATGACCGGCGCTCGACCGGGTAGCCCCAGTCAAGCAGACCTAGGTGCCTTTCCTATCCCACGTGTTACCCCGTGTTTTCATTACTCATTAATCAAAGGAAATAGCCATTTATAATTAAAACACCTTTGTACGAAATATACATAGCAAACATGGTTACTTAGCATGGTTTACAACTTACATCGCCCAACATACAAAATACATATTACATAAGTTCACAACCCACATTTCCTGTCTACGGAGCCTCTAGGGATACAAAAGAGTTTTACAATACTTGCCGGTAACAAGGCTCCGGCTATACCTTACACAAATACCAAAATAAGACTCCGGGAAGAAAAACGGCATGAGCCACGCAGGGCCCCGAAAGGAAAGGGGCTCACCAATACAGCTGACGGAAAGTGGAGGAGTGCTACTGTCGGTGAACTGGAGTACCTGCTATAGATCCACCTACAATCATAACACGAATGTAGCGCCCCCGGCAAAAGGGACGTCAGTACATTTGAATTTTACTGGTATGTATGAACAGACTTTACCCCAAGTAAACTCAAACAATACACAAGTAACCTACAGTAATAGAATCAACAATCAAATGCACATGAAAGGAACAACCAAAGTCAAACAAGTTTCATAATCTCTCCTTTTTCCCTTCCAACATCATTTCATCACATCAATGATTTCACAACTTTCACATATGTTCATTTCAATAGTGATTTCGATCACTTTTCCACCCTTATTACCTCGGTCACCCTTATTACCTCGGCCACCCTTATCACCACAACCCACACCTTATGACTTCATGTTGCGGCGCGCAACCCGATCCCACCGGACAATCACATTTCACACAACAACATTAGTTCACAGTTCAATCACATGGCTTCAGGCCACCCAGAATATCATTTCACAACAACAATAACAATTTCACAATGAGTTTTCATTAACCTTAATACCATTTCCATCATATATAACAGCCCGTATACAATTTAAGTCACAACGATAATTGCCCACGACAAGTCACATATGATATTACCACAGTTGTTTCAATTGCATCAATTACGATTTCTTTCCATCACTTGTTACACATCTCTTACCACATAAACACATTCACACACACACCCACACTTGGCTTGTTGCCATTTACTCACACCATTATATTGGGAAACTTAACCAACAACTTCCAAGGCATATTAATCACAAGAATTCACAAATAGTCCACATAAGTATCACATACCAATTACTCGTACACCAAACAAGGTGGCTTTACAAAGGTTAAAGTTAGCCATACATACCTGGAGCCGAATTTCCCTTCTTAACTTCTACTTTCAACTCACCAAACAGTCTAGCAATGTCAATCTAGTTCACAAGTTAACACATATATCTTAGAATTAAAATTCACAAATTCTACCCGAACCTATTTAGGTTATCAATCCTTCTTTTGCAAGCCTTTACCTCTACCCAATTTCCCCTTACTAGATTTTAGGTTTTAAAAGACATGCATGTGTATTTCAACTTTGTTTTCAAGAATCAATGCATGAGAATCCCCCTTTTTGTTTAAATATGAAAACCAATAAAAAAGGGTTGGGGATTTTACCTACAAGAATGGAAGTGAAGACAATTACTTGAAGTTTCCCGGGCCTGGGTGACTTTGAAAAATCAAATTGGTGAAGATGAACTTTCTCTCTTAAGAACCCTCTCTTCCATCTCTCTTATTTTGTTCAGAAAGTATGTTAAAATGAGGGATTGGGGTGTTTCATTAAAAGGGGGTCGTGTTTAAAATTTAGAAAAAAATAGGAGCCCGAGTCAGGTTTGCGGTCGCACTTTGCGATCGCAGAGTGGAAATGCGGTCCGCATAATGGACCGCAAAAGTGCTCCAAAACTCTGATCCTACTGTCTGGGTTTGCGGCGGAAATGCGGTCCGCATTCACGATCTGCGGCCGCATAATTGACCTCAAATTTTGACTGGCACATGGACTCATTTGCGATAGAAATGCGGTCCGCATATCAGTTATGCGATCGCATAATGGACCACATTTTGACCTCAATTTTAACCAAACCACTGACCCAATCTGCGGCAGAAATGCGGTCCGCATACTTGATTTGCGACCGCATTCTGGACCGCAAAATAGCACTTTTCTGGAAAACTTTGATTCTTTGATTTTTGAATGCTTAGCTCAGTACAAAGGGTCCGGAAGAATTTTACACATTCCTAGCACATATCCGGAACTTAACACTACGAGTTACTAGGTTTTGAGCACAAATTTTTACAGGGGCCTTACAAATATCATCATACGAAGTTACTGAGATCATCCAAAACTCATTCTGGAGCCGTTTACTCAAAAGTCAAATTCCAGTCAAACTCTCACCGCTTAAGCTTCCAAAACTAGATTCCTTCTTCCAATTCAACTCCGATTCATCCAGATACAGATTCCCTCCATGCACGCAAGTCTACATACATAATATGAAGCTACTCGTGACCTCAGACTGCTGAACCGGACGCAATTGCTCAAAACGACCAGTCAGGTCGTTACATCCTCCTCCACTTAAACATACGTTCATCCTCAAACGTGCCCGGAGTCATTCCAAAGCCATCGAACTACTGCATGAGCTCACCATACATACACCCGGGGCTGGTTCCCCATTACCCAATCCTATGAAGGACTGACAATGCAACTTAACTGATGATCTCACCTCATCCTTAGTCCATAACCTTAGGACATAACCCAAACCTCAACATCTGAAATTCATCATAGGACCCGAATCCCACATCATCACACTGCATGAACCTAAAGCTGAATCGAGCCAAAATTCCAATCCAGAATACAATCACATGCTGCTCCACACAACTCAAATGCCCGAAGCAATAACCTCTGACCAGCATAGTTGTTCAAATAACATCCTGGGTGCCGGCAATACACTTCTCATTGATTATAACCCTGATCCGGACCTCCACAACACTGCCCATGATAAAGAAACATGCGGAAACTCATAGCCGCCCATGAAGTCAACAAGTCAAGAAACTCTCTCGCCTGCCAGGGCCATTACCCAAATCTTAGCAGAAACACCCACATACTTCCAAATACTCCTCACCCCCAATACCATAGTACTACTCTCAGGTATAAGAACCACATCTTGGCCAATACAAGCAGCCCAACTGATAACTCATCACGGAAACACATGAATCCTCGCACTACACATCTTGTACACCAAACCAGCAATAACTCAATTACGTAACACAAATAAGGAAAAGCAAAGTAGAAGAATTATCTAACAAGTGTAACATGTGCAACAACAAAAATATAGTTTTCATCAAATCGTTCCACAGAGGAAAAACAGAACACCAAATAAACACAAGGAAAGGGTATCCCACATAACATCCGCTGCAGCCCGCAGCCCGCTCCCAAATACTCATCAAGCCAAAATGCCCGGGTTCACTAATCATATAAATACTGATATCAAGCACAACAGAGTGCACCCATATAACTGTGGGAGAGTGAATAGAAATAAATAAAATATGAGAGAAACAGGCACATATAAGGTGCAATGAGCAAATCAACATCACTAGGGCTATCTCACCCACATCTCCATAAGGCTTGGATAGAATTATAACATGTGTGGGGAATAATCATATAATCTCACCGCCTAACACCGAATAAAAGAGTAGCACATAACATAGGCTAGGGGCACGAATAATATCCATCTTCCTGATAACATAACCAAAAATGACAATCTCACAGGAGCACACAAACTTGATCCGATACAAAATACATATTCTCGCTGATCTCCTAAATAGGCCCAAACCAAATCCTGATCCCTCCCAATTAGGTAAATATTCTTCAAAAATCAACAGCAACCTATCGATAATACATGCTATTAATTACCCCATTCTCAACATTTCTTCACAATCCACTAGCAAGAAATAGTCCACATATGGGGACACCTAGTCCCAAAACCTCAGGAACACTAAAATTTCCATACCCAGACTCAACTACGCAAGTCAAATGGATGATACATCGCTCACCTTCCATCATCCTGCTGAAGCACTCATATAGAATTTATGGCCGCGTAACAAAATATGAACCTCAAAAGCCTCAAAACCCAGTAATCACCATGCCCTTAGCAACGCACCCGCAAACCAAAACTCAAGGGTCTTCTCCAAAATGCACGGTCTTCACATGTGATAGCCAACAACGCTAACACTCCATTAATTTCTGATTCCCATCCAGGAGAAAACCACAATGTACAACATATTCCTTATGCCCATAGCAGAAAGCCAACTCAAGCCGTTGCCAAACCATCGAGAACCCTCCGAGATCTGCTTGCACACAACTAAGCCACCAGGACTGCACCTTCCCAACTCAACCGAGTCACACAGACCGTCCAATCCAAGAGTGCTGCCATAAATGCCAGTAGAGAATTTCTATTCAAAGGACCAAATTCTTCCATTGCTATGCTGACCCAACACCACGGAACAGACCCATTTCTTCGGATAGTCGATATGCAATAATCCCAATCAAGCCCCAAATACAGATGATCTTAACACATACCACATAGCCCAGAAGCTCATAAGCCATCGCATTACCTCTGAAGCACACCGTTCTGCCGCAACCATGATACCCACGCTGAATAGACCTTCTGTGAATGTTATTCTTCCAACTCCCCAAATGTGAATTCATTAATGACGCAGAAACACCGTAAGCCCCAACATCATCCCGTGCAAGATCTCACACCTCAGTCATACACAAAATCCGGGAACCTACCAATGCCACATACACGCATACCTCAGGTCAACACTGATGTAAGTCTGACTCTGCAATCTGAATGCCGCTAATGGACACCTCCACTTGGCGCGAAGCCATAAAAAACAACATCTGATAATCTGCAAAACTAACCTTCACAGCTCGTACAACACAAATCACATGGTACTCCAATACTACCAACTATCCTCAATTAACATCCACCTCGTGACCCCGCCACAATCTCGACGACTAATCAACCAATTAAACCTTCTCAAGCTCGCACTCATCAACCTAAGGCGGGGAATCGCTGCGTCTCCACATGAACAACTGAATAGTCTCTCAATATCTCTGTATCTTCAGTCTGGACAAAACGTTGAGACAATGTCTAAGCATCCCTGACTCCTTCGTAGCCCGTCTGTAGCATCACGAACCACTGGCGCATAGCGGACATTAAGAGCGTAATATTTGGATGCAAAGGAACATAAGTTATATACTTCGAGCTGAATCAATATCGCACGATAAGGAATGAAAGAAGTGGAATTTCTTAATAGTTCTATAGCCTCTCAAAGATAAATACGGACGTCTCCGTACCGATCCGCAAGACTCTACTAAACCTGCTTATGACTCATAGAACCTATGAACCTAGAGCTCCGATACCAACTTGTCACGACCCAAAATCCCTCCGAAGGAGTCGTGATGGCACCTAGTCTCTAATCTAGGTAAGCCTAAAATTAACTGAAATAACATTAACATTTACTAGCTTCAAATTAAAAAACACTGAACAAAACACAATTTTCCAAAACCGGTGGTACAAGTCATAAGCCTTTCTAAGAGTTGGTATACAAGAATAAATACAACACTGTTCCAGAACGATGAGGAATCAATGGAATGTAAGTACAAACGAAGGTGACTCCGAGGCCTATGAACGCAGCAGTAGGTTACCTTGAGTCTCCACCGTAACGACCCGCACAACTACTACCGATCAAATACCTGGATCTGTACACAAAAAATAAACAGAAGTATAGTATGAGCACACCACAGCGGTGCCCAGTAAGTATCAAGACTAACCTCGTGGGGTAGTGACGAGGAACAGTCAAGACAACTACAGGTCAAACAGATAAAACAGGATATGATAACAAATATCAAGATAGAGGTAACGAAGTAATATCAACAGCAGGGAAGGAACAAACTACAATCAGTAGAAATAATAAAGGGAAACACGGATGGAAACGAAAGATAACCAAGTAAATTAGCACCAACATAGCCGGAACACAGACAAGTAAAAATGAACTCAAATAAGGAAGGCGATGTTATCTCAATAAATCATATCATTTCTGATGCACAATTCCAGCCATCTCAAACTCGATGTCTCATATCATAACCTCAATTACCAAACCTTTAGCACACCCGGCACCTTGTGCCCACATACTTCTATCTCACCAACGTTCTCATGTTACTCAGTACATAGGGTCCATAACCAATGCAATTAAGATGTTCAAGGAGTCTCATTTGCATAACATTAAGTAGAGTACAGCTTCTAAACCAATTAGGAACTCAGCAAGAAAAGGTGAAGTTATTTTTAGAAATCATTTGAATAAAGAAAGTATGATTTTCAATTAAAATACAACATCGAATGAATTATTACCTTTAACATGGGATTTAATAAATTAACTTAGTAGAAATTCCTTTTTAAGTAAAATACAACATCAGAAGATTTAAGGGAATTTAATTGAGTAACTAATTGAATTAAAAATGAAACAATTATTGAAATTTGAAGTATTGATATATATATATATATATATATATATACAGCAAAGTATTAAAAACACTATGGGGTTCCATCACAAAGGATCACAGCAGTAAAGGAATCTGAACAGTTAAAACACTTGAATTGATAACCACAGATAAACACAACAAACAGAAAGTGCACGGCATCACCCTTCGTGCTGTAGCACTCTTCCTCACCATATGCATAAATAGAAATGTGCACGGCATCACCCTTCGTGCTTTAACTCTCTCATAACATGGCACGACATCACCCTTCGTGCATTAACTCTCATAATCATGGCACGACATCACCCTTCGTGCATTAACTCTCATAATTATGGCATGGCATCACCCTTCATGCATTAACTCTCATAATCATGGCACGACATCACCCTTCGTGCATTAACTCTCATAATCATGGTACGGCATCACCCTTCGTGCATTAACTCTTATAATCATGGCACGACATCACCCTTCGTGCATTAACACTCACTCACAATATCATGCATGACATCACCCTTCGTGCTTTACACTCTTCCTCACCCAAACAAAAGAAATAATACATCCCGGCAAGGGAATCAACAATAGAAACAAATACACCCCGGCAAGGGAATCAACAATAAAAATAAATACATCCCGGCAAGGGAATCAGCTATGACCAATCTCGTTCCAACAGTTAACTTCACAAAATAAATCCCAACTTGAGTCAATACTCAACAACGGTCAAATACCAAGGAAATACCGCAAGCCTGGTCCAACATGAATACTCATCAATTTAAGCATAAATAGTACATAATAAGAATCACAACAGTCACAGTGTAAGACTCACGGGATAACCAAGAAACGCAATAACCTTAACAAAATAACAAGACATATCTAGCATGTGATAACTACACCGGTAACCACAATAATTTGGACACATAACATGTATACACGGGGTCATAGAGGAATTCACAATTAAGAGATAACGAAACAATAAGGAGAACAACCATTTCAATTAAGGCAAATAAGAGCCAAGTAACAAGTAAGAGTTAGAGGCAAGCTAACAACATCGTATGGAGCATATAGAGGTAATTTAAGCAATTAGAAAACTCAATCATAACAGAATACTTCCCACATAATGAACATAAGGACCTAAGAACCCTAAAGGCAAATTTCCCATAAGTAAGTCCGAGCACACACTCGTCACCTCGCGTGCGCGGACTACAAATAGCATAGAAGACTCAACTCCTAAGGGGAAGTCCCTCACACAAGGTTAGGCAAGACACTTACCTCAATCCGGCCAATTCAATACTCAATTTAGCTTTTCCTTTACCAATTCATCAATGACCGGCTCAATCTAGCCAAAAACGACTTCAATACATCAACCAATGCAAGAGAAAAGAACTTCAATTAACAAAACTACAATTCTTATACAATTTGCAAAAAGTCAACAAAAGTCAACTCCCCGGGCCCGCACCTCAGAACCCGACAAAATTTACAAAAACCGAACACCCATTCCGCTACGCGTTCACCCATACAAAATTTATCAAATTCCGATACTATTTGGTCATTCAAATCATCATTTTACATTTTTTGAAGGATTTCCCAATTTTCCCCAAATTTTCCTTTAGATTATCATGAATTTGATGTTAAATCTAAGATATAATCACAAAATATAGTTGGAAATTGATTAGAGACACTTACCCAATGATTTGGTATGAGAATCTTCCTTCAAAATCGCCTACTCTCGGATTTAGGGTTCAAAAATATGAAAAATGAGCAAAAACTCGGAATACCCAACATTTAGCAGGCTGTAGATGTCGCATTTGCGACACTGGGTTCGCAAGTGCGAACTCGCAAATGCGAATGTAGCTTCGCAAATGTGAAGCCTGGAATTACCCTGCTAAGGTCTCATTTGTGACAAAATCCTCGCAATTGCGATGAAGGACCTTCGCAAATGCGGCAGAGTTCATCGCAAATGCGAACTCTGCCCAGCAGCTCGGACCTCGCAAATGCGATGACTGCTTCGCAATTGCGGGTGTCGCATTTGCGACCAATACATCGCAAATGCGATGATACCAGTACCAGCTATCAAAGACTATTCAAAAATCATTCCGAAACCAATCCGGAACTCACCCGAGCCCTCGAGGCTCTAAAAAAATATGCACACAAATCTAAAAACACCTCACAAACTCGCTCGCGCGCTCAAATCATCAAGATAACTTCTAAAACCACGAATTGGATGCCAAAACGCATGAAAAATCACCATGAACTTCAAGAACTTCTAGAATTGCGACCAAGCGTCCGAACCATATCAAATCAACTCCAAACGATGCCAAATTTTGCAGACAAGTCCAAAATGACATAACGGAGGTGTTCCAACTTTTGGAATCGCATTCCGACCTCGATAACAAAAAAGTCAACTATGGGTCAAACCTCTCCATTTTCCAAACTTCAACTTTTCAACTTTTGCCGAAATGCCTCAAATTACCCTACCGGCCTCCAAATCCAAATCCGAACGTACGCCTAAGTCCAATTTCATCATACGAAGCTACTGAGATCATCCAAAACTCATTCCGGAGCCGTTTACTCAAAAGTCAAATTCTGGTCAAACTCTCACCGCTTAAGCTTCCAAAACTAGATTCCTTCTTCCAATTCAACTACGATTCATCCGGTAACAGATTTCCACCATGCACGCAAGTCGTTATAGATAATATGAAGCTACTCGTGACCTCAGACTGCCGAACCGGACGCAATTGCTTAAAACGACCAGTCGGGTCGTTACACACACTAATAATATAATTCGGATAAAAATAACAAATTAATTAAATCGCAAAACAATAACGAAATAACATAGAGCACAGTGAAAAACAACTAATAGGCATTTTTTATACATGTGTTTTACAAAAACTAAGTCGGAAAACCTCGATTTTAATTTTTTGGAAACTTGAAGATTTGGTGATTTGGAGCCGAAACGAGCAACCCACTACGAGATAACGCCTTAGTTAGGATGTGGGACTGAGAATCTACACTCTTTTTGGTCTGGTGGGCTCCACTCGAGCTTTTTTTGCTTAAAAATTGGGGGGGGGGGGGATCGCTGTTAGTTTTTAATTTGGGAGGGGGGGGGGGGGATTCTATTTTGGTGGGGAAAGAGAAGGGCCGATAATTTATGTAGGTATAGCGCCTTATGTTAAGACGCTATACTATAGCGCCTTATGTTAAGACGCTATACTATAGCGCCTTATGTTAAGACGCTATACCTTTCCGCTCATTTTACGTTCAAATATAGTGTCTTATATTAGGGCGTTATATCTTAACTGGGCAAACGACCGTTAAGGTATAGCACCTTAAGCTAGGGCTATATATATTTTGGTCACCAATTTTTTTTTCTATACATTTTGATTCTTTGAATCCAAAAGAATCACATTTTGGTTCCGGTTCTTACTCTCCTTTTTTCTGTCTCTCAGTTGTCACTATTTATTTACGGTACAGAAGAAAAAAAAGGTGTCCTCCAAAAGAGTCGTGCCACGAAAAAAGAAAATATATTTCTGCCTTTCTAATTTCTTTCCTCGTAAAAAATTCTACTTTTCAAATTTAGCAATTTTTGTACCATCACTTCGACTTTCTTTGCTTTTCTATCTTTTAGATTAAAGAAAAGCTGTCACCTTTTCATATTGGGATTAGACTTGACAAATCTCTCCTTTGCACTTAAAGAGGTAGTTTTAGAATAAGTTGTCGGTACAATCAAAATTGTCTCGTATTCTAAGATTGAATATCACTTCCTTAAAAATCTAATGGCCCTCACATTATTAATCATGAAAATATTTGATGATATATGTATCTTATAAATATTTGAATGATGAAATATCACTTCCTTAAAAATCTAATGGCCCTCACATTATTAATCATGAAAATATTTGATGATATATGTTTGATCATAAAATATACATCTTGGTTCAAATAATTAAATTTATGTAAATAGAGGTTAATCTTAGTTAATGATAATATTCTTAGATGGGATTTTTTAAAGAAGCAATAAATACTGTGCAAGTACGGTCGGGCAGCGATAGTGGTATGTAGTGAATATTCCACAAATCAGAAATAACAATGTACATTTGAAAACTATAAACAACAATAAATGACATTTAAGTAAATAAAATTAATGTGTCACCCAAGAAAGGATGGGACGAGAGGATGCTCTTTCTGACAATGATGAATGATAGACAATCCCTTAAATTTTTGAGTTATTCTCCTATTTGATGGAAAAATATAAATAAGAATCTCAGTGAAAAGGTGATGCTTGTATCTTAACAAATGAGATCCGATTCTGTTTCTCAAGTCAAAGTGTGCTTTTTACAAAATGAATATCACATGTCCCCTATCATTATCTCTTTTTCTATTTATATGGACATGTTCCTAAGAAACCCTAATAGTACAAGTGTAGAGAATATCCATTAAAATATTCTCTTTAATATCCTATCTTGAAAACTAGTCATTACAACTCTATCAACGGTACTCGACCTCGATCCTTGTTGACACCTCGACGACGGCTCTTGCTAACTCTTCGACCACTGCTTCTTGGGCCATTTCGACAAACGACCAAGTGGGAACTCTTCCCTTAATACTATCTTGGCTTAAATGATGTTGACCCATATAATACATATATCTTACAAATATTTGATTCCTATATAGTAGACTTTTCAACGATCTCTTAGTATGATTCCGCTTATGCTTCTCAATATGAATGCCTCTTGCCGACCATCTCATGTGGCCTCCAGTCCGACTGCATTTCCTGGTTAATTGGCCTTTTTTCTTGATATGGGATTTTCCTGGTGTGCTCCAACCTCACAAAGCACATAATCCTTGTACCGCTTTTTCAACTATTTCAATTTTTTGTCAAAATTTCTCCCAATATATACCAAAATGCTACATGTACTATCGCTCTGATATTTTTTTGGTGGGGTTAATGAAACACTAAGGGGTCCTTTGCAGTGGCGGAGGCAAGATTTTTGCTAAGGGGTTCAAAAAAGGAATAAGTTAAAAAAATTAATGAGATTGTAGTTAGTGGTAATTAAACCAATGACCTCATAATGGTTTTGAACCGCCTTGACCAGTAAGCCACGCTTTTGGGGTGTGTGAAGGGGATTCAAAACATAATATATATAGAGGTAAAAACCAGATTTTGCCTTATATACACAGTATAATTTTTCGGCGAAGGGGGTTCGGGTAAATACCCTTGCGCCCCCCTAAATCCGCCCCTGGTCGTTTGGTTCAAAAATCAAGTCATCCCAAGATTAATTATTCCAGAATTAGTTATCTCGAATTGTTATCCCACCCTTCTATAGAGTTAAAAATAACACTTCAATTCCGGAATAACTAATCATGAGATTAGTTATACCACTATTTTATGCCAATCAAATATGGGATAAACTCATCTCAAATTCAATCCCTATATTTGATTATCCCTTATCCCTTGTATGAAACGAGCCTTAAAACGAATAATAACCACAATACAATAACGATAAGGATTAATTACACAAAACATCCTTATAATGATAGTATAATACGACTCAGTTTCAAATATGCCCCATGTATTTTAAAATCAAAACACTTACGCCGTTATGCTATATAAATCCTATACTTATACCCCTATGAGGTATATTCGTAACTAAGAATATTAAAATATAATTATTAGAAAACAAATTCAGATTATCAGTAAGAAGTTTTTTCTCATTTTTATTTTATTTTATCTATTTCTCCTTCAGAATTATCTTCAATTAATTTTCATTTGTTTCATTATAAGAGGTTTAAATATTTTTTAACTTTTTTTGTATAACATTATATTTAAAAGTTTGGAATTATAAAAATATTTTACCAAATACGTAAAATTCGAGTTATCTCATTAAGTAATTAATTTATATGCATTTTCTATTTATGAGTTTCAAAAGATACATATTTCAAAAATATTAATCTTTTTTAACCAAAGGTGTGAATAATGACTTTTTTTTTTTTTAAAATGGATAATTTTTTCTTAAGTTTCATAAAAAAAATACATAAAAAAATTATTCATGGTTTTAGTTTATCTCGTAACAATTATATTTTAATAAAGGATAAACCTCATAGGAGCGTAAGTGTAAGATTTCTATAGTATAGGAGTAGTAATTACAAGAAAATACACATGACTTCACACCATAGCAAAAAATGATCCATATTTTTAAAGTTTACCCCGTATAGCCCAGTTTGTATAGAATTTGAAGGAAAGATTTTAATCACTAAACTAGTTCTCTATTGAGAAATTTTCACATTCCACTATTGTTTAGTGGTTATTAGCTAGCTGTAGCTACCGTTTACTATATTACTTCCTATAGCTATGGTTTCAATTTTTAGAGTGTATTCGATGTATTTAAGCTACTGTATTCGTGAATATAGTAGCAAAACTCGGCGTGAAACAGGGGAGTACAACTAGGCAATTATTGTATTCGACTGTATTCACGATATGTATTTGTGAATACAATAACACAAATAGCGTAAATCGTGGTCTATTTAGCTGTTTTTAAACGGAAAGTGAATGAATTAACACAATATACTCCTAATATAACTCAACAAACTCAATTATAACACACAAAATTTATAATTTCAGTTATAAAAAGATTCTCAACCGAAAAACACCCTAAAACAGAGCAATCTTCAGGGATTCAATCCATCCTTTCTTTTTTAGTGGTATCTTTACTAAAATATTTTCTAGTGATATCTTTACAAATAGATTTATATATTGAAATCATATAATTACATTGAATACAGTTAAATACATAAAAATACATTGAATACATAAAGTATAGCAGGTCATCTACAGTGTAAAAACATATGAATACATACTGTAGATACATTTGAATACATATATACATCTGAATACATAAATTATATTAATTAAAAAAAACATATGAATACATTCATGGAATATAGCGAGACAGTGAATACAATGAAATACATGGAATACAACGAGATACATTGAAATACACTAAAAAAAAAGACAATGAATACAATGAAATGCATAGAATACAACGAGATACATTGAAATACAATGAAAAAAAAGGTAACAGACTCTGCAAGTTGCTCAGCCCCAAACTCCGTCGTCTTTGTTCAAGAACAGTCCTAATGTCGTCTCGTCGAGAGGGCCGCGATTCTGACTCGAAACTCTCAAAATTTGGCGCAAAAACGAAAGAAATTCCCCCGAAAATTCACTATAATTTCATTTGAAAATCCCTCCAATTCATATTTCAAATATACAACCCCTCAAAAATTTTCCTCAATTTACCTTTCGATAGCAGATTTCGAACCTCCATCTTTCTCTCTAGGGCTTGATTTCGACATTGATTCAGAGCCCCAACACACTGACAATGAAAATTTCACGAGACAATGGAGATGAATAAGTGGTGAATCGTGGTTGTATTCATGGAGAAAGACTGGCGTTGAGNGAGAAAAATATACAAAGCGATTTTATGGCTTAAGGGTGAGGTGACCATAAATAGATATTTGGCTATAAAAATCAAAAGGTAGCTATGTAATATAATTTTTTTAAAGGGATTAATGTGATGACCCAAAAGGTCATCACTTGTTTTTAGAATGAATTCTGCATTCCAAGGCCTTAAAAACTTCTTTTAGCATCACCTCGATTTGCGTGCGTAGTCTGGGCGCGTAGCCGGAAAGCCTATGTGTGAAAATCTGTGAAAATTGATAAATTTTGACTATAAAATGAATTAATTTAACTTCGGTCAACTTTTTGGGTAAACGGGCCCGGACCCGGACCCATAATTTGACGGTCACAGAGGGTCAGTAGGAAAATATGGGACTTGGGAGTATGCCCGGAATCAAATTCCGAGGTCCCAAGCCCGAGAAATAAATTTTTAAAGAAATTGTTTTCTCAAATTGTTTAAAGGATTTGGAAATGAATTTGGATTAGAACATGTTGGTATCGGGCCCGTATTTTGGTTCTGGCGCTCGGTACAGGTCTTATATATGATTTAAGATAATTCTGTGAAGTTTGGTAAGAAACGGAATCCGTTTGACGTGATTCGGACCTTAAATGCAAATTTGATGTTTAAAGAAGTTTTGAGAAATTTCATTGATCTTGAGGTTTAATTCGATGTTCATGATGTTATTTTGGTGATTTGAGTGTAGGAATAAGTCCGTAGGATATTTTTGAGGTTGTGTGTATATTTGGTTTGGAGCCACGAGGGCTCGGGTGAGTTTTGGATAGGCCACGGGGTGCATTTTGAACTTAAAAAAAATTGCTAGTGTGTTTCAGACCTGCAGGCTTCGCATTTGCGAAGACTGTCTCGCAAATGCGAGCTCGCAAATGCGATCCATGCATCTCAAATGCGAGAGGTGGCCTGGACAGCCTTCTTCGCAAATGCGAAGTATCCGTCGCAAATGCAACACCCGCCTAAATCCTCTATGATCGCAAATGCGACCTATGTGTCGCAAATGCGAAAGTCGCAAATGCGACATTGTTTTCGCAAATGCGAAAGTCCAGCAATTCTGAAGGGTTCGCAAATGCGAGCCCTGTTTCGCAATTTCCATAATAGCAGAGGTCGGGTTCGCATTTCCCATATCAGAGACCTGCAACTTTTATACTTAGACGATTTTAAACCCATTTTTCATGTTCTCTCAAACCATAAACACACTTAGGCGATTTTTTCAAGGATTTCTTCTTCTCCAAATAAATTGTAAGTCATTTTTAACTAACTTTCTTTAATTCTTAACATCTTTTAACATAATTTCAATTTCAAATCAATGATATTCATGGGGGAAATTGGGTGTTTTGGGTAGAACCTAGGTTTTTCAAAAATTGGGAATTTGGACCTCGATTTGAGGTCCGATTTTAAAACAAATTATATATTTGAGTTCGTGGGGGAATGGGTGATCGGGTTTTGGTTCGAACTTCGGGTTTTGACCATGTGGGCCCGGGGGCGATTTTTGACTTTTTGGGTAAACCTTTGGAAAATTTATTTTTATGCGTTCGATTGATTCATTTAGCGTTTAATAATGTAATTAAGTAACTTGTGACTAGATACGAACGAATTGGTGGTGGAATCGAGGGGTAAAGATTTAATTGAAGCGTGAATTGTGTTCGTGGCATCGAGGTAAGTGTTTGGTCTAACCTTAGCTTGAAGGATTAGGAGTTGAGTCCTATTTGCTATGTGGTAATTGTTGAGTACGACGTATAGGCATGGCGACGAGTATCTATACGTTGGTGTCTAGCATGCTCGTGGGTCTTATATTGTGATTTTCATGACTTCGTTGTATCTTTCATGCCTTGGTGATGGTTTCTATATGTTGTGTAAAGTTTGTGGAAGGAATTGTGACCTATGAACATTAAGGAGCGTTGGCTCAAGTTGTGTAAGGAATTGTGAAAGTGTAAGTGATAATTGAATCTCTAGAGCATTGGCTCGAGTTATGAAGTGAATTGTGAAGTAAAAGTGAGAAAGAAAAGAAGTCATTATGTTGACACCCTTGCCGAACTATTGTTGATTTATTGGTTATCTCCCTTGCCGGGAGGTTGATATTACTGATGTTGTTACCTTACCGGGATTTATTTGTTGAATTGTTGCTCCCTTGCCGGGATCTTTATTACAATTTCATTTATTCCCTTGCCCTATTGTTTGTGATTGTTGTTTGGGTGAGGAAGAGCGTTAAAGCACGAAGGGTGATGTCGTGCATTTTTTGTTTTGTGAGGAAAGAGTATAAAGCACGAAGGGTGATGCCGTGTATTATTGTGAGGAAAGAGTGTAAAGCATGAAGGGTGATGCCGTGCCACACGATGTACCATTCCGTGCCGATATTATTGATTATCTGGTGAGGAAAGAGTGTAAAGCACGAAGGGTGATGCCGTGCCGCACAATGTACCATTCCGTGCCGATATTATTAATTATCTGGTGAGGAAAGAGAGTAAAAGCACGAAGGGTGATGCCGTGAACATTTTTATTATATGAAGGCCTTGGTGAGGACGAGAGTAAA
Source organism: Nicotiana attenuata (assembly GCF_001879085.1). Classification (NCBI taxonomy): domain Eukaryota; kingdom Viridiplantae; phylum Streptophyta; class Magnoliopsida; order Solanales; family Solanaceae; genus Nicotiana; species Nicotiana attenuata. Next base: position 87,604 of record NW_017674397.1, read on the forward strand.
AGCACGAAGGGTGATGCCGTGCATTTATTGATTTCTGATCCTTTGTTAATATCTGAGTTATGTTGTTTCTTTCGTTTAATTGATGTCTTTCTATTCGGATTTGTTATCTCCCCTCACAGCATGCCCCCCCTCCTATTTTGACTGGTTGTTCCTGTATTTCTTTTCCGTTGTACATATATTTGAATTGCACAGGTTTATGTAGAAGTCTGGTCTAGCCTCGTCACTACCTCACCGAGGTTAGGCTAGGCACTTACCAGCACATGGGGTCGGTTGTGCTGATGCTACACTCTGCACTCTTTTGTGTAGATCCCAGTGCTGTTGACTTCGGACCGTAGTTTGGAGGCCACTTTCAGTCCGCGCGGAGATCCAAGGTAGACCTGCAGGCGTCCGCAGGCCCTGGCGTCTCCTCTATCCTTATTCCCTGTTTCATTTCCCTTATATTCGGAAACAGTGTATTGATAATTTCTTTTCGACCCTTTATTTGTACTATTCTTATATCGTCTGTGAAACTGTGACACCAGTTCTGGGTATTCGAGACTCAAACAGTTGTATTGGATATTCATGTTCTGATAGCTTATTGCTTCTTTCTTCCGCTTATGTTAAATTTCGCTGTTTAAATGTTATTATTCGAAATCATTAATGAATATAAAATGAGCAAAAAGGTGAATTGTGCATTAATTGGCTTGCCTAGCTCGTATTAGTAGGCACCATCACGACTCCCGAGGTTGGGAATCCGGGTCGTGACAATTTATTTAAAATAAATAAGGTATCAACCTTTGCTATATGAGGTAAAAATTCTTTCTCTTTTTCCTTACACGCCCAAAATGCTCTCTCTCCATGTGCCTCTTTATTCTCTACAGGCCATCACCTTCTATCCTCTAAATTTTTTAGATCTATCTCCCATATTCATCTTCTATCTTCTATAATTTTCAAAATCTATCTTTCATCCTATCTTTTCTCCTCTCTAATTTTCAGATATAATTTTCCTTAACTTTTTTTTAATTCTCTCAAACTTTACTAATGCAAAAAGATAAAAGTCTAGAGTAAGATGAAGAGTATGAAGTTAGTTGTTCGTTTGAAAGGATTGAGGAAGAAACATTTGACCCATTAATGATTTAAGTAATTTTGATTGATAAATCTCGAGTCTCTTACTGTGAGCATTTGGTAACGAAATATAAGTCCCAAAAATCATAATTCCGTCACTGACGAAGCTAAAGTTTTCAGATCTTGAAGTTTTCATTGTGAATTGGTGCTTCAATCCTGTTACACCCCATGTTTTCGTACATAAGAGTACGTCATAAGTCAATTAATGTAAGCTCAGAAATGGAATCATCTTTAAAAAGTTTACAAAGTTAGTTCATCATGTTAACGTGGAGGTTACAAATATTTAAGATCATTAATACCAAGTAGCAAGAGGGTTTGAAGTCTTAGAAGTTAAACGAATTGAAGAAAATAAGTTTCGTCGAAAGTCGACAAGTTGGAATGTATTACCATGTACTTTTGGGGTGAGACTAGGGTTATTAACATTATAAGGAGATTATATCATGAGTTATTTTAGTCGTATGATAGTTGGTGTTATGTTTTGAAGTCAAGCGAGTTGTGGAACAAAAGTTGGAAAAGGTCATCACAAGTTCCATTCATAAATATGCTGAAAATTAGGTCAAATGTAACTGAGCTTTTCTCCCAATATACTTCGAATTAGGGGATGATCTACCTACCATATCGAATATATACGAGTCTATTTTCTAACACATTAAACCGTTTGTTGATACGATATTGGAGTAGAGAGATATTCATGTTTTGCGAGACAGCGCAGACTGGTAGGTGACAAGTAGGTGCATCACCTACTTGCCAAAAGGAGAGGCCTCAATTAAACCTCCAAAAGTCGGCCAAGAGGGGAAATTTAAAGGCTTAAAAACTCATTTAATTCACTCATATTTCATACCATAAAACCAGAGTTAACCCCTGCAACTACTTCCAAAAAATCCCACACAAACCCTAGGTTATTTCGGATGTTACGATGTGATTCTAGTGCCGAAAACCCGAACAGCTTGCTAGTATCTCTTTCTCCTTCATGTAGCTGCGTTGCGGGAATGATTTTTGATGGAGAAGGACTAGGTTTCATGGTTCTACTCAGTCCAAGGTAAGTTTATGCATCTCCTTCCATTATCTATGCTTGTACGAGTTGTAACTCGACCGTAAAGACTAGACCTAGCGAGTTTCGAATGAGTAGTATGTTGTTTGTTGCTGCATCACTGTTGGCTGGTTGTGAACTTATTTTTAAGTTGAATTGATGGATGATTTTTAGGATAAGAGGCTTAATTATGTACTGTTGGTTGTGTTGCTCAATTTGAAAGAAAAGACAAGTCCAAACATATTTTAGTAAATCGAAGAATCAGTTTTGATTTGTTGAACTTGTGAGACTGTTTTGTGGGCTGTTTCGTGTTGCTGTTGGGTTGTCTATTTTTCTAATGTTTTTATGTAGTTTGGGAGGAGAAAGAGTATGGAGAAACACCACATAATGGTAGGGTGGTTGGCTGGTCGTTCGTCGTTACATTTTTTAGGTTGTTGGACACTACTTTGATTGTCGTTTTATGTATGAAGTGATTAGGTTGTGTGGGCTGTTTTGTGGTATATTATGATGGAGATAAGGTTGGAATATGATGCATACATGTTGTTATTGTTGTATTCTTGCTGTTGTTGGTATATGGTATTGGAGGATGGCCTTGTTATAGGGGAGATGCTGCCAAAATTTACGTAAACAAGCTACTAGTTTAAGTTGCGGACTTAGCATTTACTCAGCACTGATTTTGAATCTCCTTATGCCGTGGTAGATTAAATTGAGTTGTTTTAAGAATTTCTTGGAAGGCATTAAGGACTCAACGGAGTTAAGATATGTTAAGGCATTTCCTTCTTTCTTTTGGCATGATCTAAAGTGAAATGAATACGCTATTTCATAACAGATCTACTCCTAGTAACTAAGGTTGTCCATTTTGTTCTTTCCTTATAAAATTATTCTAAGCAAGTGTGTATGATCCTTGAATCCTACTAAGGTTCATATTGAGGATATGGATGTCCATAATGTTCTTAAGTCACACCAAAAGGTTTAGAAGGTAATTTCATGAGTCTAGCATGCATTATATATAGTATCTATTTTACTCTACCGAGCCGCGCTATAGTCGGCCGGGTACGGCACCTATTGTGCAACCACTGATCAGTTGGGTTTACCGAGCTCCACGTGGCCGGGTACGACTACCGATATGATGGCCGGGTACGTTTTTACTGAGTCCTCTTTGAGGCCGGGTACGATATGATGATGATGATGCCCACAGAGGCGTATGTTTTTAAAAGTTTATGTATATATATGTATTATGCATTTCATGTCACTAGCCCCCAGAGGCACTGAGATGTTATAGGTTGTATCTCCTCTATCTCTCTTTACATTACTGTTCTTGTTTATGCTTTCATGCCTTACATACTCGGTACTTTATTTGTACTGACGTCCCTTTTGCCTATGGACGCTACGTTTCATGCCCGCAGGCGCCGATTGATAGGTTGACAGTCTTCCTAGTAGGCTATCAGCTCAGCGGAGGTGTTAGTGCACTCCACTTGCTCCGGAGTTGCCTATTTGGTCAGTATGCTTGGGATATGTATTGATTGGTATGGCGGGGCCCTGTCCTGACCTTTATGATTTTATGTACTCTTAGAGGCTTGTAGACAGATGTCAGGTGTATGGATACTTGTTTGGCCTTGTCGGCCTATGTTTTCAGTTTATAAATGGTCATGTCGGCCTTATAGACCCGTATGTCACATGTGTAAGTTTGTATATCATGTTGGGTCGTCATATGTTGAGTATTCCCTTATGTTTTATTCTTGTTATCTCATGACGGGTTTTCTGTCTCATTTACTACTGATAGTATGATAAGAAAGATATGTTACGTCGGTACTCGGTTGAGTAAGGCACCGGGTGCCCGCGCGGCCTTTCGGTTTGGGTCGTGACAAAAGTGGTATCAGAGCAGTTCTATCCTAGGGAGTCTACAAGCCGTGTCTAGTAGAGTCTTGTTTATGGGTGTGTAGTGCACCACACTTATAAGCAGGAGGCTGCAGGACATTTAGGACTGTCACTCTTTCTTCTTACTCTAGATCGTGTGGTAGAGCTCAATTGTAAGAATTCAAACTTCTAAATTCTATTTTATTCGTAACACAATGATACCTCATCCAAACAGATAGTTGGTAAGAGATTAATTGTTGATGTGGAAGAGTTGAGTCAATGGAACTCGATTTTGCATCATGCTTATGATGAGTAAATGTAAGGTCTTCAGTAGATTATGTGTGTACTAAGATGCATAAGTTTCTTGATAAGGAGGCCTAAGGCATGAATATCTATCCACCCATATGGTTTAAAAATCAACAAGAGAATTAGAAGTTAGATACAAGTTTCAACAAGTAAAAAGAGCAATGTGGCGAAGGTTACGAGGTACCAGTTAGTGAAGGTTTTGAGTTTTTACAATTCAGGCAGAGAAATATATGTATTTTGAGTTACCTTCAACAGTAACAGAGGTATGTACAATTGGCCACGCCCATCTCAGTATGTCCTATGGGAGTTAACAGATATAGTTTACAAGAAGAAGGAGATTGCAAGATCCAATTGGGGCTAGAGTAACCCAAAATGACAGATGGATTATTATCATAAGCTAACATTTCCAAAGGATAAATATATATTTCAAAGGTGGTAATAGTTCTCCTTATGAGACACCCCGATGGTGCGATATAGAATAGTACATTTAGATATAAATACTAGAATGTCTGGAAAAATTTAAAAGATTGGCACTGGAATCCTAGAAGGGATAAATATTTACCTTTGTATGGCTCCCGTTCCTAGTAAAGAGAGAATGCTAGGTGACCTAAAGAGCGAGTGAGATAAAGCAAGGGGACCTAAAAGTGAAAGAATGTATTGTTGAAGTTATCAGAATAAAGTGATAGATAGAAATATTAGCCGGAGAATAAGAAGAGAGTAATTGAAGCATTATGAGTAAGATGTGATAAATGGATGACAACGATAAATCAAAAGATGAGAGAATGACAGAGTCTATAGTCAAGTGAAGGAAAAGACAATAAGTGACAGTCCTTGAGACAATAATAGAGTATAGGCCAAAGGTCATATCCTCATTTCGAGAAAGGAGTTGCTGAGTCCAACGCAATTACCAGAAGGCTAAGTTAGACCCCCTATAGTAACAGAAATTAGTATGGTCTAGTAAACAAGATAAAACCGAACATGAATTAGGGACCGTGGATTTGATAATGGTCAACATCGTGAGAATTTCAGAGATCGTGCTCCAACAATAATATAATAGACAATAGGCAAATAACCTTTAAAGGTCATTTAGGAAGTCGCTTACCTAAAGCAAGCACTCTGAGCAGAGTTAATCTTAAGGGACTAAGTGTGCCAGTTACACTAGGCGTCACCTTTGTGTGTAAGAAATTTAGTTATCCCTGGTACAGAAGGTTACCATAAGGAGATTAAGGTTCATCGATAACTTGAAAAGGTGCCAAAGATGAAGAGGTAAAACATCTATAGGTAGATTGTCGTAGTACTAAATCTTAGTATTCACCTAAAGGGGGGAATATGGTGTGATATGGTATTAAGTCGGAGTTAAGCGGTTCAGGTAACTATGGAATGGTAAAGGAAGAATGTGGTAAAAAGGATAAAGGAATGATGTTGCATTTATTCAGTTCCTATAGATATGTTGCGACTCCAGAACATTATGCAAGCACGACACCGGGGAGAGGCAGTAAAAGTTTTCGGCCAGGAAGTTATTGACAAATAAGTGTGAATGGACACTTGATACATCAGGAGCTAGTGGCGAGAGGTAAGTTAAGACAGAGGAAATATCACAAGAGAGATTATGCATAATATATATATGAGAATGGAACAACGAGTAATTAGTAGTTGATTCAGGAAGAGCCCGGTTATGGCTAGACAAGAGGTCACAGATAAATCAATAGATCATGCAAGATAAATGTAATGAACCGCAGCATAGGGAATTCAGTCTCACATATACGAGATCACAATCATCTAAAAATTTTTTTTAGATAGGAGTTGAGGCAGTTAAAGGTACCGTTTAAGTTTTATGAAAATAAGAGAGAGTGCCACTAAGGAGACAATCAAAATTTGAGCTTAGAAGTAACCCTACAAGCACAAGGGCACAAAGTTATGTAACTAAGGATTATTATAGGCGAGTAATAACAACGAAAATTTCCTTCGGGTGTACGATATAACAAGCTCGCAACTTTACAAGAGTCAGAAGGTCTCCCTAAGTACTACAACAAAAGAGTGGCTGAGGAAATAAGGAAAAAGGTTTCCATCTAAGCACAGTGAGCTAAAGAGTAAATGTTCTTGTACCAACAGTCTCACTACAATATTGCATACACTCCATAAGAAAGTGGCACCTATCATGGCTAATGAATGGAAAAAAAAGCTCATCAAAGGTGATGTTTGAGATCATACGAGATATAGGAAATTACAGTATTCCTGGGCAATAAGACAAGCCAAGTATTCATGCAACAAGTGATAGAACGACCAGGAAAAGTAATTGGTTACATTTAAGGACAACTGAGAAGGCAAGAAAGGAAATTTATGGTGCTAGCAAGTTAAATGAAGGTTGCGAGTAGTATAAATTGATAGGCGTAGGTCGTAAGGTAAAGTATCGTAGTGCAACAAGGTTTTATGTAGATAGGAGTAAGGATATGAAAAGGTGAGTGAGAAGGTGACGAGAATATGTAAGTCCTCGGGATTAAACCCATCAAAACAAGGGAGCTGATGATTTCCATATGTAATAAAAAGCTCGGTACAGCCTGAATGAACACAAAGGAGTCTAAGACTAGGAGCAATTAGAAGAGATGAAATGCTGCCCCGGTAGTAGAATAAGGGTGTAATTGTGATAGATAAGAGGATGGTATTTAGGCCTTTGATTGAGGAATAATTTAAAGAAAAGGGATTTTATGAATTGCACGGGATTGGAATACCCGTATAAGATGAATCATGATAGGATGCTATGAAATACGATTATGGAAGTATAGTATCGCCCCTAGGTGGATCGGACAAATCACTTCAGATATTCCCCGATGAGATGTGAGCCCTAGTGACAATGTATTACGTAAGAGGTTTCAAGTTATCAGTGGTAGATTATGGATAAACATTAAGGTGAATCACCAATGGATGGATAAAAGTTGCAAAGTATGAGATGAGATTAGACTGTCATTATTAAGATGAACAATAATGAGGAAGCATTAAAGGACATAGATTTAAATATATAGGACAAGCAGCGAAAGAGTAACCCGGAGCTGGGTGGCAGACCTCAGTAATAATAAACTAAAGTAAGAGTTAGGATATAGTATGAACTACCTAGATGTAGTAAAACCATAAGCATAGATAACCGAGGCTATGAAGTAAGGCATAGCAATAGTCGTAAGTTCGACAAAGTACCAATCGAAAAACTTTAGTACACCTATAGATGCCTAGAGGGACATCTTGTCATAGTTCTGTATATGTTCACAAAGTGAGGCCTAGAGATTGGATAAAAGCTAGAGGGAAAAGGAGAGAAGAGTCGCATAGTCACACATACAAGTACACCAGTTGTACATGATGCATGACAAAACGTAACAACAGTTACGAGCTTGAAAGAATTCCGACCACAGGTCGTGGTATGAGAAAGAGGCCTAAAGGGGGGAATACCCTGGCCCTTAGATTTATTTACAGAATAGTTTCCTAGATGTCAAGGACAATATTAAAGTATTCAAAAGAGCTACAAGTTATGAGGCTGATAAATACATCAGTCAATATTCGAGGACGAATGTTCCAAAGGGGGGAATGATGTTACATCCCATGTGTTCGTATGTGAGAATATGTCGTGAGCCAATTGATGTAAGCTTGGAAATGAGATCGTTTTTGAAAGTACATAATGTAATTTTATCATTTTATCTTGGAGGTTACAAATCTTTAAGATCATGAATAACATGTACCAAAAGGGTTGGAAAGCTTAGATGCTAAACGAACTGAAGAAAATAAGTTTCGTTGAAAGTCGACAAGTTTGGAATGTTATAACATATACTTTTTGGGTGAGACTATGGTGATTAACATGATAAGGAGGTTAATTTATGAGTCATTTTAGTCGTATTATAGTCGTGTGATACGTTTCTAAGTCAAGCGAGTTGTGGAACAAAAGTTGGCAAAGGTCAGCACAAGTTGCATTCATAATGTGCTGAAATTTAGGTCAAATGTAGCTGAACTTTTCTCTCAATATAGTTGGAATCAAGGGATTATCTACATTTCAAATTTAAGATCTACGAGTGTAGTTTCTAACGCATTAAACCGTTCGTCGATACGATATTGGACTAGAGAGATATTCGCGTTTTTGCGAGACTGCGCCAAGCAGCTCTCGATGGGGCCCACATCGGCGGTTTTAGACATATGGATATATATAAATGCCTCAGCCCTGTTTTAAGTCGTTATTTTCAGTATATTCATACCTTAGAACCCTAGAAACACTCTCTCAAGGTTTTCTCATGGTCCAAGACCCAAACAAAGTGCAAACTACACAAATCAAGTATCGGGAATCCCGTGGCGCTAGTAAGTTTCTTCTTCTTGTTGTTGTTGCTTATTTTTGGGTGGTTCCAGCTCGTGTGGGAGGTTGTTTTAAGTGGTTTTTGTTCTGTAAAATACTCTCCCATGGTTTTCTTATCAACCCTAGGTTATTTCAAGTCTTGCAAATGGATTACACCATATTTCAACATCAAAAGTGAATAATAACACCTCTTTGAGGTTGTGTTGTCATTGAGGATAGTTGTGGGCTGTTTTGTGCTGAAATTTCAAGTTTTTGCTACTGTCTAAGGTGATTATAACAGCCTACTAATTGTGCTTAATCTTGCTTGTATGTTGGTTAAGTTGTTAGGATGATAAACTACATGATAAACTTGGATTAGCTTAAGTCACTTCTATGGTGTTGTATTGCCATTGAGGGTTGTTGTAAGCTAAATATAACTTGGATTTCGACTTTAAGCTACTGTAGGAGGTATGTGTATTGTGTTCTTGCAGGTTCTTAAGGTTATCTTGATGTTGATTAAGTTAAATGGTTGGACTAGACGTGAACTAGTGAATAAAGTTTCTAATTGAAGATGGTTGGAGTTGTGGATTGTTTCCTTTGTTATAAATATATGGTATAAGGGTGGAATCCTTGATGAACTAATTCATTGTCATGTTAATGATGTTGTTAAGTTAATGTAAGAAATCTATAAGGGGTGATTTGGGTGATACGGATTCCAATCGGAGCTTGCCACTCGTCGTGAAGTAGTGTGACTTGTTGTTATATAGTGTCTTGTTATTGATATTTATATGTTGATGGATTTCTATGGTTGTTGTTGTTGGTACATGGTATTGGAGGAGGCCCTTGTTACTGGGGAGATGCTGCCCGAATTTACGTAAACGAGCTACTAGCTTAAGTTACAGACATAGCTTTTGCTCAGCACTGATTTTGTATCTCCTTATACTATGATAGGTTGAGTTGACATGTTTGAAGAGTTTCTTGGAAGGGATTAAGGGCTCAATAGGTTTAAGGTATGTTAAGGCTATTCCTTCTTTCTTTTGGCATGATCTAAAGTGAAATGAATACGCTATTTCATTACGGATCTACTCCTAGCAATTAAGGTTGTCCATGTTGTTCTTTCCTTTTAAAAATATTCTAAGCATGTATGTATGATGCTTGAATTCTATTGAGGTTCATGCTGATGGTATGATGTCCGTAATGTTAATAGAAGGTGCAACAACCATACGTCACTCCAAAAGGTTTAGAACGTGATTCCATGAGTCCAGCATGCATTATAAATGTATCTATTTTACTCTACCCAGCCGCGCTATAATCGGCCGGGTACTGCACCTATTGTGCAACCACTAATCAGTTGGATTTTACCGAGCTCCATGTGGCTGGGAACGATTCTACCGAGCCTTATGATGGCCGGGTACATTTTTACCGAGTCCTCTTTGATGCCGGGTACAATATGATGATGATGATGCCCACAGAGGCGTATGTTTTTAAATGTTTATGTATATATATGTATTATGCATTTCATGTCAGTAGCCCTCAGAGGCACTCAGATGTTACAGGTTGTATCTCTTCTATCTGTCTTTACATTATTGTTCTTGTTTATGCTTTCCTGCCTTATATACTTGGTACTTTATTTGTACTGACGTCCCTTTTGCATGGGGACACTGCATTTCATGCCCGTAGATCCCGATTGATAGGTTGAGAGTCTTCCTAGTAGGCTATCAGCTCGGCGGAGGTGTTAGTGCACTCCACTTGCTCCGGAGTTGCCTATTTGGTCAGTATGCTTTGGATATGTATTGATTGGTATGGTGAGGCCCTGTCCTGACCTTTATGATTTAATGTACTCTTAGAGGCTTGTAGACAGAAATCAGGTGTATGGATACTTGTTTGGCCTTGTCGGCATATGTTTTGAGTTTACAAATGGTCATGTCAGCCTTATAGACCCGTATGTCACATGTATAAGTTTGTATGTCATGT
>NW_017674398.1:0-803 GCF_001879085.1 Nicotiana attenuata
CCAGGAGCATTTTCCTATTTCTGGGAAAAGGAAAATAATGAGAATGACATAAGTTTGAGTCTAAAAGTCCACATCAAAGGATTCGGAAAGATATATGTGATCACGTATTCATAAAGGTTGGCATATCTAAAAGGTTGGCCCAAAAATCTAAATAAGATGGTGTCATTTTACTTTTCATACACGTTTACGGTCACCCTTACAACCCCCACCCCCAAAAAAAACTTTTCTCAAAAAATTTCTTTTTATTTTTCTTTAACTGCCGTTCCATCGGAATTAGAAGTCTTCAATTACGTTGCACCTAATACTATTATGTGATAATGATGCAAAACTTAACATATGTAAAGTTGAAAAACTGCTAGCGCTAATCAGGGGCGGATCTTTGTAGAGGAAAGAGGGTGGTACGTCACCCGATCGCTCCGATAGTTTCGTATTGGTATACCATTGATATTTCATGTAAAAAAATATATAATCAAACGTGGCACCTTGAGTAACAAAGTTATGACAGGTGCCACGATCTAAGTGCTTCCTACCAGGCCCAAGACTAGAAAGTGAACTGAATCAATTGAAAAATAGACTGAACTGAACCGAGTCAATTCAAAACTGAGCAAACTAGCCAAATGTACACCTTAATCAACCTCCTTGACTAGAGCAAGTTTACATTAAAAACAGTAACACATGTAACCATCAAATCCTGAATTCGCCTACTAATACTAATATTACTAGTACTTTTAGCACTCACTGCCAATACACTGAATTCAGAGGGTGGGATCTAGATGGAGGAGTTTAATTTATAATGCATCGCT
>NW_017674398.1:1085-14196 GCF_001879085.1 Nicotiana attenuata
GGAGGGGGTATGTTTAAGGGAAGGAATCAGCAAAAAATAAAATCAAGAAGTGGTAACAGATGTTTTGTTGCTTCTCTTGATTCGATGTATATATTGTATCTAAACAACAGTATCAGTATCTACTACTGTTTCCACAGCTCATTCTCTCTCTCTTCTTTTTTTTTTTTCTTTAAAAAAAAAAATTCAAAAACAAGATTTTTTTATTTTTATTTTTAAGGTAAACTAATTAAAGGGTACAACAACGACCACGACAAACCAGTAAAATCCCACTAGTGGGGTCTGGGGAGGGTAGTGTGTCTACCCCGAGGGAACAGAGAGGCTGTTTTGGAAAGACTCTCGGCTCAAGAAGATAAAAAAAACAATATATCAGTACCATCAACGGAAACCATAGAAATAAAAACAGCATCATAAAAACCAGAAAAGAACTAATTAAAGGGTAATAATTAAATAATCCACTGTTTATGTTTATAAAAAGTCAAGTAGGTAATGAGAAATTTTCTATTTGAATGGTCAGAATATGAGATAGGATCCAAAGTATCAGCAGGCAAAATAGATAGGAATTTGAAAAAAAATGGATATAGTATCTTGCTAAATCTTAATAAATTGGGACCAAATTTGGCTGCTTGCATTGTTAGGATCTTTTAAAATAAAATTTTCTCCTAATACAACTAGCTTTACTAGACGTGTTGTCACAAACACTCGAAATAAGGAGTAAATACTTCACCATTTTAATTCAGATACATTTAGTGGGTCTATTTATTACAGTAATTAATACGTATACTTTTTTCACGATTTTGTTCATGGCGCTTTCGTTCAAAATTTGAATATATTTGTTCATTAATCTGGTGCTTTCGCATTCGAAATTATTTCTATGCATTGGATGGTGAAAAAAATATTTTATAATCACTTACTAGTAAAAATATAATTTTAAAACTTGGCAAAATGGTAACTACTTAACATTATCACAGGTTAAACTAAACTGATAAATTGTACCGTTTCTTTTCACTCTAATCCTTATGATTTTGGCTTATAATGGATTTGTTCTTAAAAGTATCAATTTGAAGATATTCAACTTCAAAGATATTCATTTAATGTCTGATGATGAAACTAACAGCATGCAATTTGTTTTCCCACAAAATAGGGCCGAAAGGAAGTCAGATGAGTAGTGCGTCATAGCTGAATGAGAATTTTCGGTAGCTTTTGTATTTTATTATTTAAATAACAAATTGGGTTAATGAAGCTCGATAAATGAGCTAATTAAAACACTATGATTAAGAATATACTAATTATAGTAATATTACAAGGACCAAAAAAGAAAAACAAAGATGCCAAACTTTATATATCTCTGCTTTTACCGTTCCATTGCCTTATATTTGTATCATATCATCTATAAATTGCATAAAGTTTGTATATAAACTAACTTTATATAAATTGTATTTCTTGATACTGCAACATAAACAATATGAAGGGGAAGTTTAGAATATCTTTAGGAATTCCAAGATATCTGCAAGGATTCGTGGTATTTCGTTGTATTATTTGGTCTGCTTTTGATATATCTAACGATCAACAAATATCTTTTTTATATTTCTTTCTTGTTAATAAAAGCAAAAAATACATGCTATAAGACATTGGTTTATCATCTGCATCATTTATAAAAATAGACCTAGATTGTATTGAATTAATTCATTTATAAAACAAGGACAAAGGAATTTTTTGAGGGGAAAAAAACGAGGACTTAGTTTTGTGCCAAATATATGAACATATTCGTCCTGTTTAAAGAGAAAAGAAAAAGCGCAATCCAAATCCCTAGGCAATCAAGATCCGATTCGATTGAGAAAATCAGGAAGAACCGTACGGCAGAGATCGTAATCTTTGAATTTTCACGAGTCTTACCAAATAAATTTTTGCTATTTGTCGATAGATTTTCTCGTACCGAATTTCGGAAACTATCCCAATACTGTTGGAGAAAACGTGCCTAAGACATCAAATCAATTTTAAGGATAGGAATAGAGACCTATTTCGCTTTAAGCGGCTTTATATGATTGATTCCTACTCCACATAACTTTGCAAAACTCCTCCACGCTCTTCTAATATTCTCTCTGCGGGTGGCAAAATGGTTCAAAGAAAACAGTTAACCACCCATATTATCCACTAAAAAATGGGTTGGATAATGAACTCTTTAAAAACGGGTCAAATATGGATAAGAACCATATTATCCATTTAGAAAATGGATAACCAATGAGTAACCAATGGATAACCAATGGGTCTAACTTTTACATTTGTAAAGCTTCAAATTGGGGGTTCCTCAAGTTAGGGAGACTAAGAATTATCCCAAAAGTGATCATATACAAGAAGTCATGGGTAATATGGGTAACTCATATTTTCCGCCGGTTAACCCGTTTTTTATCCGTATTAAATATGGGTCGGGTCGGATAATTGATCCGTTTTTCATTACCCATTTTCGACCCGAACCATATTCGACCCGACCCGCTCGTTTGCCACTCCTAATTCTCTCCATTCTTTAATATCTTTATTAGTGTATAGGCCAAAATCTGCCATGAGGAAAATTAGTATAAAGCAACATCGAGGAAGGGAATGGCTCGACTAAGAGGCACCAAGGTTCGTAACCGAGGAGCTAACCATGGCCGAGGTCGACTATCAATAGTTACAAGGGTCACTATTTGAAATAATATATTAAAGAGAATATTTCTTTGGATATTCCCTTCACTTGAACTGTTAGGATTGTTAGGGATATATCTTGTATAAAAGAAAAGAGATAAGGGGATAAGGCATGTAATATTTATTTTGATAAGAACACTTTTTGAGAAGGAGACTCTCTCTTTAGCAAAAATACAAATTCTACCTTTTTCCTAAGATTCCATCATCTATAATTTCATACTTTCCATCAAAACTGAGAGTAGCTCCAATATTCAAGGATTTGTCTGTCATTCATCACTATCAGAAAAAAGAATCATCTACCTCATTCAATATTGGGTGAATCATTCTCTTTATTACACAAATGTTATTTATTGCTTGATATTCCTCTATTATTGCTAAAATCCTTTGTAATATTAAATGTGCACTATTTTCGGTCCCCACCAGCATTGTCTCGCGTTATTTATGCTAACTAGTTCTAAATCTAGAGATATTATCATTAACTAGGTTTAACCCTTTATTACATAAAATTTAATAGTTTAATCGGAAATCTATACTTTTTGGTCAAATAATTTGGCGCTGTATGTGGTGATTTCATAGTTAAATTTTTAATTTTCTTTAGATCTACAACTAGCACGGATTGCTAACAAAAAAAAAGGAACAAAATTCCTTTTCCTTGTATGCATAGATCTGATATGGCAAGTAACGGAGAAGAAAGAACCAGGGTAATAGGCGACCTCATCACCAACCTCTTGAACACCATCAATGAGGTTTCCGAAACAGAAGGTAAGGACATAACGTCTAACGCCTCCCCCAGGCGAGGAGGATCACCTCCCCCTAACGGCAGTATCGCAACATCCCGAGGTAAAGGAGCTTTCATGTCCGTAACGGAAGAGACGTCTCCGCCAGCAGTAAAAAAGCTCCTCGAAGCTTGGCTGACTGACGCGCTAACTGGCATCCTCCACAAGCCCGCTCAGGATACAGTTATAGAAAACACAAGGACCTGCGTTACACCAGCAACAATCAAGCGACATGGCCCGTTCCCTACTCCGACAACAGGTATTACTCACAACATCATTACTGGGTGACGACACCCTTACAACCATCTTGAGAAAGATGGAAGAATGAGAACGAGAACAAAGCACTTCGGGATCAAATGAAAGATCACCAAGAAAGGGTCGACAAGATACTAGGCGCCCCGAAGCTCCTGGCGAATAGAGATGCTGGTCAATTCGTCAAGCAACCATACAATGATGAACTGCCCCGCATGCCATACCAAAGACTTTTAAATGCCGCCCTATCTGAAAATATATGATGGTACGACCGACCCCGAAGTTCATGTAGCTCACTATGTCACTGCTTTGAAAGGCAACGACCTTGCTAAGGAACAAGTATCCTCCATTTTGTTGAAAAAGTTCAGCGAGACCCTCACTGGAGGAGTGTTAACGTGGTATTCATAGCTGCCCGCACATTCAATCGAAACGTTCAAGGAGATGGCCGATAAGTTCATAACGGCCCATGCAAGGGCCAAAAAGGCAGAGGCAAGAGTGAACGATATATTCGCTATCAAACAATCAACCGGAGAGGGATTGAGGGACTTCCTCGCTCGATTCAACCGAGTAAGGATGACCTTACCAAATGTATCGGGGGAATGCCCGTTGCAGCTTTTCAGAAAGGGCTGAGCAGGAATGGTTCGAGGGCGATGAGGAAGTTATTAAGTAGACTCATGAAATATCCTCCTACTACTTGGGATGAAATACACAACGCATATTATGCCGAGGTCCGAGCAGACGAGGACGATCTGGATGGGCCAACCCATCGATTGAACTCGGTACAAGCCGAATCCAGGAAAGATCGAAGAAATGATATTAGGAGGGACCTCTTAGCTCCACGACTCAATCGAGAACGGCATCAGCCATATGTAAGAAGCGCCATCGCGCCCCTCCCACCACGAAGAGGGCCCACCTAGACCAAAGACAGGGACTCATCAGAACGAGAGAGGTATGCCCCTTTTGTTATCCGCTTATAATTTTTGTGTGTCACCTTCAGAAAAAGTTCACGCATCGGAGTAACTCGGACCAAAAGTAAAGTGGCCACAAAATATGAGTCAGATCCAAGCACCAGAAAGTCAGACGCCCTCTGCGAGTTCCACCAAGGGCGAGGTCACAAAACTGAGGACTGCATCGCCCTAAGGTAGGAGGTCATAAACATGCTTCGCCAAGGATACCTCGAAGAACCGCCGAGCGACCGAGGAAGGACCAACTTTGCTCGAGGACGTGAATAGCATCAGGGACCGCTGAAACTGCCCTCACCGACCAACATCATTTAAATGATCATCGGGGGCGGCGACGACGCTTCTATCAACAGCGTAAAGTTCATCATAACCCATAAGCCCAAACGATCGATCACTCAAGAATAGTACGACGAACTCGAAGAAAGTATCATCTTCGATAAGTCGGATACCCACGTTTTTGTTTTCCCTCATTATGATGCCCTTGTTATCACTTTATGAATATTAGATACAGATATGAGACAAATTATGGTAGACGATGGGAGCGGCACGTGAATTATCCTCCCTCGATTGCTCGCACAAATCAAACTCGAGGATTGGATAGTGCCGCGTTGCATCACGCTAACAGCTTTTAACAATGCAGTTAAATGAACGTCTGGAAAGATAACACTCCCAGTCCTGGCCAGCGGCATCAACGTTCCATATCGTAGACTAACATACAGCGTACAATGCCATAATAGGGCGACCATGGATACACGCTATGAAAGCCATCCCCTCCAGCTTGCACCAAGTCATCAAATTTCCAACTCCATGAGGGATATTCAGCATATGCGGAGAACAACGCACATCTCAGGAATGCTACCGCATCGCCCTGGATTGTACGACCACTCAGCAAATGAAGGGCAAAGCAAAAGAAGCATAGCAATTAGCAGGGCCGAGGACGATCTGCGATGAGAATGAGAATGTTATTAGAGACCCTGAAATGGTAGAAGCCGCGGAATCAACCATAGAAGACCTCGACCCCGTTCAACTAGACGACAACAACCATAACAAGAAAGCTTACATCAGTTGCAAGCTTCAAGAGCCACGTAAATTCCGTAAATTCTTAACTGCTAACGCGAACTTGTTTGCTTTTAGCCATGCAGATATGCCAGGTATCCCGAAGGAGATCGCTACACACAAGTTGAACGTCGACCAATTCCACCCCTCGGTGAGACATGTTAGGAAATGAAATTCCTCAATATACGACGCAGTACGCAAGGAGGTCAAAAGATTATTGGAAAATGGCTCCGTCAGGGAGTCGAAATACCCCCAATGGGTCGCCAATGTAGTCATGGTAAAAAGAAAAATGGGAAGTGGCGAATGTGCGTAGACTTTACAGATTTAAATAAAGCATGCCCCAAAGACTCATTTCCATTACCTCACATCGACTAACTCATCGACGCAACAGCCGGTCACGAGTTGTTGAGTTTTTTAGACGCCTACTCAAGCTACAATCAGATTCTCATGGAAGAAGAGGATCAGGAGAAAACTACTTTCATCACCCATCAAGGAACGTACTGCTACAGAGTTATGCCTTTTAGACTAAAAAACGCAGGGGCAACATACCAACGGTTGGTGAAAAAAATGTTCAAGGACCAGCTCGGCAAGATGATTGAAGTCTACATTAACGACATGCTGGCCAAGTCCAAAAGGAAAGAAGATCACATCGACCACTTGAAAGAAGCTTTCAGCAAACTCAAGCAATACGGAATGAAACTAAACCCCGAAAGATGTGGATACAGAGTGGCTTCAGGAAAGTTCTTGGGTTTCCTAGTGTCACAGCGAGGCATCGAGGTCAACCCCGACCAAATCAAACCATCGAAGGAATACCAGAGCACTTAACCACCAAAAAGCAGGTTCAAAGGCTGATTGGCCGTATCGCTGCCCTGTCAAGATTTATCTCGCGATCGTCCGACAGATGCCACAAGTTCTTCGGCGTACTCAAAAAGGATAACGGCCTCCAGTGGACTTCCGAGTGCGTCCAAGCCCTGAAGGAGTTAAAGACTTACTTGTCATCGCCACCATTGCTTTCTAAACTATTACCTAGAGAGCGCCTCCTTGTCTACATTGTTGTATCCAAAGTAGCGGTGAGTCCAATCCTGGTCAGAGAAGATAAAGGTACATAATCTCCAATCTATTACATCAGCAAAACACTAGTCGATGTCGAGACGAGGTACCTAATAAGTAGGTATTTTGACCGCTTATTCGCTCTGTTTTACTTGTATTTTAGCTCAAAAATGCTTAAAGGTATTCCCGGAAACTAACGAAATGTGCTTACTTGCATAAATATTGAGAAACGAGCCAAAGAAGTAAAAATCAACTCATAAAGGAGTCAAAAGTGAACAAGAACCAAAACAAGGCAAAAAGAACAGCAATGCAGACCGCACAATTCTAGTGTGGCCGCAGAGAGGAGATTCGGAGAGTAGTCTTTGGGCTAGCTGAAGGCATGCGGATCGCACCGAAATTGTGCGGCCGCAGGATGTCAAGTGCGGAGGCACTCACTATTATGCGGTCCGCAGGAGTGAAGAATCAGAGAACTGAGTTCAAGTCCAAAGTCAAGGAGTGCAGACCGCATTTTGTGCGCCCGCACAATCAGAAGCGCGATCGCACTTATTTTTGTGCGGACCATAGACTCCCCGAAGTTCCAAGCCCAAGATCCAAGAATGCGGATCGCATGATAATTGTGCGGCCGCAGCAGCTCATTATGCAGACCGCACCAGAATTATGCGGCCGCACTATCACGCCCCAAACCTGGGGAGGCGTGGCTGGCACTCGGTGTCGTACTGGCCCGAGCGAACCATTCTGTAACTCATTCTTTCTGTGACCATCATGGGCCAACATGGCAACAACGTGTAGTGCATAGCTGTAAGTGGGCGAACACTTTATCAATAAACTATCGTTCTTAAAATATGAATATATATATATATATATATATATATGGGCCCTCTGACATACTGTACAAAATGAACCTCTGTTTACAAAGCCTCTAAAATTATTTGACATCAAATGGGACAGGGTACCAGCCTACCCATAAGTCTGTAGCAAAATTCTAACACGATGTGTTACACCCCGTATTTTCGTACGTGAAGTATGCCATAAATAAATTGATATAAGCTCAGAAATGAGATGTTACTTCCCGCATTTTCGTATGTTAAAATTTCATCGTAAGTTAATCGACGTAAGTTCGGGGATGAGACTATTTTGAGACTATAAGCATTATGTTATTTCAAAAAAGTGATAAGTAAATTCGTGAAGGTGAGAGGGTAAGCGAATCAAAGAAAATGAGTTTCGTCAAAGTTTGGTATTTTGGGATAAAATACGGTCCAAGCTATAATACCCCGTATTTATGGACTAGTATCATACAAGGTACCACATGACCATGACAGTAAGGTGTATAAAGTGTGTTAAAAGTAAGTAGTATTTTAAGTAATTTGAGATAATTCTTAATTATGTGGATATTTGGTTAATTGTGGATTTTTGGTGGAAGATAAACAATGTAATCAAGTGAGAATCTTGGATAAGTATTAGGAGACAGCAATCCACGTGGGATTATGATAACATGGCAGAAAATTGCCAACTATTCTTATACTTAAGGAGGTGGTGGCACAATTTAAGGATATACACACTTTATCTCATTCTTGTTGCAAGATGTTATGAAGAAAATCTCTTTATTCACATAAATGGAGATGGATGAGAATTCCAAAAACAGCAACAGATGAATTCTTAAAGCAAGAATTCACATGAACCCTTACAATATCCTATTATGCGTGAGATGCAATTCTAAGAAAGCACGGTATAATCTTTCTCAAGAATATCATACAGACTCTCCCCTACTTCGACTCATTGTTGCGTATTTTGTCGCAATTGACGTATGTTAGAGGAATTTTTAAGAGAATCGGCTTAGGTATGTTAACACTATACCTCCTTTCTTTTTGGCATGATCCAAATGATACGAACGAAACGAGCAAATGCATAACTTCCATAAATGACTCTATTAATAGAAATACTAGAGGTTCCTATGTTCTTGATTCTCATATGTCTTATTATTTCTATCGTCTGCTCATAGGTCTCAGAAATACATAAGTTGATAAAGTTTATTTCATGATATTAATCAAAGGCATAATGATCTTATGATACTCTGAAAGATTTTATTGACGTACTTGTCATGCATTGCATTCATGTACATTAACCCACGAGCAGATAGCGTTATATACGCGTATATATATATATATATACGCACCACCACCTAATCAGCTGGTATACGTTGATGATTTGCCTACAGTGGTAGGGATGATATGATGGGATGCCCTCACAGGCTTGATGATGTTATGAACGCATATACCCATGCATGTTATGACATTTGTACGCATATTCATGACATTATAATATTAAATGATTCACAGAGCTATTCAGATATATATGTTGAATCTTTACTCCATGTTTCTCTCATGTCTATTGTTTACTGATTTTCATTCCTTACATACTCGGTACATTATCTGTACCGGCATCCCTTTTGCTTGGGGATGCTGTGTTTCATGCCCGCAGGTCCCGATAGACAGGTCGAGAGTCCTCCGAGTAAGCTATCAACTCAGCGGAAGATGCTGGTGCGCTCCATTTGCTCCGGAGTTGCTTGTTTGGTTAGTATGATTTTGACCCGTATTGTTTGGTATGGCGGGTGATAAGTCGGGATTTTAACATGTTTTATGCCCCTACTTGCCTATGCGTTGGTTATAAATTGCTACAAAATAGTCCCAAAATGCTCACAAGTTGTGCTTGATTGCAATGATCGACAAAGCGATGAATGTCAAAGATCGGCTCAAAAAGGAGTGAAACCTGCTCAAGTGTCAAAGACTAAGTAAATTGAGGAAAAGAGAACCTAGTGCGGACCGCGCAAAGGTGAATGTGTTCGCACTAGGAGGTTCAGAGAGTTGGCATTTTCAAGCTGGAGGCAACGCGAGCGCGGTACGACTCACGCGGTCTGCGGTCAGGCTCTGCGGCCGCGCTACTCTTTTGTGCGGTCCGCGGAGCAGAGATTCAGAGAGCTCACATTTTGCCAATTCCAAGCAATGCGGCCCGCGCTCGTTTTTGTGTGGCCGCGCCAACTTCCACCGCGGCCGCGGTGCACTTCCACGCAGTCCGCGGTCCCCAACTTCAGAGAAGCAGAAATGAGAAGTCCAAGAGCCAGTGCGGCCGCGGTCCATTTTGTGCGGCCCCACTGACCCCGCAGGGGTATTTTTGTCCAATTTTTCCAGTCTAGTATAAATAGGACATTTTACCATTTTTAGGTTATCTGTTATCTTCAGAACTGGGCTACGCTCGTGAGAACAACTTTTGTAGCCATTTTTGGCACTTTAGCTTTAATTTTACCATAGATTCTTGTGATTTCTTTTTAGTAATTAATTAATATGCTTAGTCCTTCATCTATTTCTTCATTTTCTCTTTCAAGCATGAGTAGCTAAACCCATTAGCTAAGGTTGTGGCTCAACCCTAGTATGGGTAATTGATGGGCGTTGCCATCTAGGGTTAGATTGATTATGAGTGTTTGTTATTTGGGTTGATTTTATGTTTTTATTTTAGAATCGGTGGTTGCAAACACTGATTCAAGCTTTGTGGGTTTGACTCTTCTTGAGAAAGAGAGTTTATGACCCCAAAATTGACCCAACAAGGAATTGGGATGGACTCATGAGAAATGATAGTCCCAATTAACGGGTTAAATCTCGAGAGAGCAATCACCGTACTTGAACCCTAGTTGCTTGATCTTATTGGCCTACCCAATTGGTCTCGAGAGAGACAATTGGGCAAAATTACTCTCTCTATCGAGAGGTGTGAGAGTGGGTACAATTGTGCAACGGTTATAGCATAAGCCCCAAATATGTCAATCTATCCTTAGTAACATCTACCCGTCAATTAGCCACCTAGGTAATGCCACGACCCTAGTGCCTTCCTTCCCATTAGATACACCTTTGCAATATTCTAGTAGCATAATTTAGCGTTAATCATTAGTTTTATCATAGTAGTTATAAAATCAAAAACAAAGAATAATTGAAGTGACATTTGGAGCACAAACACATCTCTAGACTAGACAGAATCCAACTCCACTACTAGCTCCCTGTGGAAATCGATCCCGACTACTATTCGGGTAAAAGTTATTGCGACCCGCTCTTCCTACCTTGGTGTAGTGTCGAGTTGGCAGAGACCAACGTTTTGGCGCCGTTGCCGGGGAGCTTACGGTGTTGACTATCTGTTTAGTTCGTTTTGTGTTTTGGTTCTCTTTCCTTCTTGTTTACTAATTTTGTTTGTGTCGATCACTCAGGTACTATGGCTTTAAATGCTAATGACCCTATTGGCAATGCCATGGCGGGGGAGGAGGTAGAAGATATTGATCATGATGAGCTTCCCGTACCTCCAGCTCCACGTAGAGACCGTCAGGCCAATGACAACAATCCTTTTTCAGACCCTCCTCCGCCACCGCCAAGAGTAGTCCATGAGTTCTACCAAATCAAGGATATGCAAGTGCCATCATTCCTCCCCGAATCCGGGCGGGGAACTTTCAAATCACAAATGTCATGTTGACCTTGCTCGAGCAACGAGGATATTTTGCGGGCGCCTCTGATCAAAATGCATACAAGCACTTGAAGGGGTTCGTAGATACATGCTGGGGCAGCAAGCAAACAAACGTGTCAGAGGATGCGTTGAGATTGAGGCTTTTCCCATTTTCTCTTCGGGGTAAAGCGTTGGATTGGTTAGAAAGGCTCCCCAATCGTTCTATCACCACATGGGATGAATTGGCGGACAAATTTATTGCCAAGTTCTTTTCTCCAAGTCATATGGCGGCTCTTCGGGATGAGATTCTAGCTTTCAAGCAAATACCAACGGAACCTTTGCACGAGATATGGGAAAGATATAGAACAATGGTGAAGGAGTGACCTAATAACGACATGACCAAGGCGATGATACAACAAACTTTTTATCGGGGCACCAACACCACGAATCAGTGCATTGTGAACCAATTGGCCGGAGGGAACTTTATGAAACTTTCATACCAAGAATCTTGTGATATACATGATGAATGGCCGAGACCTCTTCGGCATAGCAAAGTATAGCAAACGTGCCCCAAGGTGATCCCACGGTCATCCATTTGCACAAGGAATTGCACGATCATGGCCAAGCTATTACTGAGCTTACAACAACTATGAATCAATTGGCGAAGGCGCAATTGCAACAAGTCCAAAACCCGCGCCAAGTCAACGCAATGGAAGGTGTTTCTATGTTAAAAAGGAGGCAAAGAGGGCAATAACAACCTCAAGGTAATTGTGAGCAATTTGACAACAACAATGATGGTGGTGGTTATTCGAATGAGTGCTATGATGATCAAAGCGAGGAATGTCAATATGTCAATAACGACCAAGGGAATAGAGGAAATCAAGGAATCAACAATGGCGCCCCCAAGGAAATTGGGGAATTCAACAAGGCGGCGGTAATTGGAATAATAACAACCAACAACAAGGAGGTGGCAATTGGAACAACAACAATTGGGGTAACCAAGGTAACAATCAAGGCAATTGCAACGGGAACAATAATAATTGGAATAACAACAATGGTCAAGGCGGGTGGAATAACAATGGAAATCAAGGCAACCGGGGGCAAGGTTTTCAAAGGCCCCTGATGTATCAACAACCGAACAATCCGCCTCCGTTTCAACCTCAAGGGTCTAGTTCTTCGGGTAGTGATATGGGGAGAATAGAAATGATGTTCGAACAAATGATGAAGAAGAACCAAGACTCCGATGCTCAATTGGCTTCCCACAATACCTCTATTCGGAATCTGGAGGTGCAATTAGGCCAAATCTCTCAATCGTTGAATACTCGACCTAAGGGTGCTCTACTAAGTGACACAGTAGTGAACCCGAAGGGAGGTAACAATCATGTGATGGCTGTTACAACAAGAAGTGGGAGAGGCGGTGATGTGCATGCCTCGAAAGAAAATCAAGTTGTGGATGATAATGTTGGGTTCCAAGAAGATGTGGGTCCTTTGATTGTTGAAGATATGGTTGAACCAAATGTGAACAATGAGGTGAGGATAGATATTGATGAGGCCGGGGTGGAAACTCAAGAGGCCGTGAACCCGTCTAGGGAGCACATAATCGACATGCCGGAACCGGTGGTGCCAAAAGCCAAGGCACCTTTGCCTAGACCACCTCCACCTTATCCTCAGCGGTTAGCAAAGCAAAAGAGTGACAATCAGTTCAAAAAATTCATAGATATGATGAAAAGCCTTACAATCAATGTGCCTTTGGTGAGGCACTTGAACAAATGCCGGGCTATGCGAAGTTCATGAAGGATTTGGTCACAAAGAAGCGTTCCATGGATTGTGAAACAATAAAGATGACTCACCAAGTCAGTG
>NW_017674398.1:14562-42989 GCF_001879085.1 Nicotiana attenuata
CCACCACTAGTCTCGTGAAAATAGGCGTAACATGCACCGTTCGAAATAGTCGCCGACTGCGTTGCAAAGCCCAAAACGGACGATTCTCCGAAAGGACAAGATGACATACGAACAGGTGAACAATGTTTCTCTCTGTCTTCGGGGGCTATTGAGATCTGATTGTACCCCGAATATCCATCCAAAAAATAGAAGTGAGATCGCCCGGCCAGTCTGTCCAACATTTGGTCAATGAATGGCAGGGGGAAGTGGTCCTTTCGGGTGGCTGTGTTCAATTTCTGGTAATCCATGCAAATCCGCCATCCCGTGACTGTACGAGTTGAGATCAACTCGTTATTCTCATTTTGGACGACCGTCATTCCTCCCTTTTTTGGCACACATTGAACAGGGCTGACCCAATTGCTGTCAGAGATGGGGAAAATGACACCCGCATCTAACCATTTGATCACTTCCTTCTTCACCACCTCTTTCATATTTGGGTTCAGCCTTCGTTGATGTTCTCTGGAAGGTTTGTGCCCTTCTTCCAAGAGAATCTTGTGCATGCAAAAAGCTGGGCTAATACCCTTTATGTCTGCCATGGTCCAACCAATGGCAGTCTTACATTCCTGTAGCACCTGTAGGAGCTGCTTTACCTGCACATATAGTAAACCGGATGATATAATAACAGGCAAAGTAGAATCAGGCCCTAAGAAAACGTACCTGAGGTGCGCTGGGAGCGGTTTCAGCTCCAGTTTGGGTGGTTCCTCTACTGATGGTTTTGTCGGAGGTGTAGCTCTTTTTTCTAACTCAAGGGACTCGAACTGAGGTTCCCTTTTCCAGAATCCTTGGCCTTCGAGTGCCATGACCCACTTAGCCAACCCTTCACCATCCATCTCCTCTAAATTTGTTAGGCAAGCCTCCAATGGATCTTTAGTAGTCAGGGTCGCATCATCTTCGTGCAGGATCACATCCACTGCCTCCACTAGGGAGCAATTAGCATATTCACTAGGTCTCCTCATGGATTGTTGAACATTGAATATGACTTCTTCATCGTTCAGCCTTATTTTTAATTCCCCAGTTTCACAATCGATCAGTGCTCTCCCAGTGGCTAAGAATGGCCTCCCTAAAATGATAGGTATCTCCTCATCTACCTGACAATCCAGAATGACAAAATCTGCAGGGAACACAAACTTCCCCACTTGTACCAACACATTATCAAGAATCCCAGTTGGCCTTTTAACCGTGCGGTCAGCCAGTTGCAACAGCAACCAAGTTGGTCTAGCTCTGCCAATGCCCAGTTTGGTGTATATAGCCAGAGGCATCAAATTTATGCTGGCTCCTAAGTCACATAATGCCTTTGCAAATGCATAACTCCCAATAGTGCATGGAATAGTAAAGCTACCTGGGTCAGACATCTTTTGATCCATGGGTCTTGTCACTACCGCACTGCATGTCTGAGTTAGAGTTAATGTGGATAGGTCCTGAAAATCAAACTTTTGTGACATTAGGTCCTTCATCATCTTCGCATTGCCTGGCATCTCCCTCAAGGCATCCATCAGAGGAATATTCAACTGAATTTGATGCAGCATCTCCATAAATTTCCTGTATTGATCTTCCTTCTTTTGTTTTACCACTCTCTGAGGGAAGGGTGCAGGTATCACCCTTTGTGAACTGTTTTCTGGCTTCTCTCCGTTGGGGTTTTGTGGCACAAGAGGTACCACCTGTTCTGCAACTTGTTCACTCTCTTTAGCTTTACCCTTATCGTCTTGAACCTGTTCAACCACCACTTTTGTGAGTTTTGCTGGTTCATCTACCTCTAATGGAACTGGAGTGGCTGGCGTAGTCTCTTTGCTGGCTTGTGCAATCTCCTGCTCTCTGTCTAAATCTCTCCCATTCCGGAGACTTACTGCCATCAACTGATTCGGGTTTTGCTCCTTGGGGTTAATGTTCGTGTCCGCTGGCAATGTTCCCTTGGGGCGGTTGTTTAAGGCCATAGACAGCTGCCCCAACTGAGTTTCAATGTTCTTTATTACTGAGTCATGCACTGCCAGCTTTCCCTGCATCTTACCATTTGTTCCAATGAGTTGTTGAAGCATACCCCTGATCTCCACCATGTTGTTATCTTGTTGCTGAGGAGGTGGCTGATATGTCAACTGTTGCTGATTTTGCTGTGGATAGCCTTGTTGTCTCTGATATGGTACTGGCACCATTTGGCCTTGGGGTTGCATCCCTCCAGGCTGTGGCATGTTTGGTATGTATTGCTGATTTGGTGCCGGTCTCCACTGATGCCTCCTTGTCTCTGACCCCCAAAGTTGTTGACATAATTCATATCTTCTCTTACCCCTTGATTGTCTCCTTCTCCACTCCATGAACACACATAAGACTGATTAACACAGGGTGTACACAGTCCCTCCATTTGTTGTGTCGACAATATGCACCTGCTTTGTACCCATCTCATCAATCTTCTTTGTCAACATACTCATCTGAGTCATGAGTGTGGCTATGTTCTCTACATGAGAATTATTTAGGTCAAGAGGAACTGAATGCACTATGGGTGCCAGTGTTGTACCTCTAGTCATCCACCCCGAATTCTGGGACATCTTGTCAAGAAGGACTTTACACTCGGTGAATGTCTTACTCAAAAATGCACCTCCAGCTGAAGCATCCATATTGGCCTTTAGATTGTCAGTTAACCCCATGTAGAACCTCTGGCCGAGCATCTGGTCTGGAATACCATGGTGAGGACACTTCACTAGCATCCCCTTGAGCCTTTCCCAAGTTTCCTGCAAGGTTTCAGTCGGCTGTTGCTTGTACTGCAATATCTCATCAATCTGCCTTGCAGTCTTATTGGGCGGGTAGAACTTATTCAGGAACTGCTTGACTAATTCCTCCCAGGTGACAATGGAATTTATAGGGAGCAAATTCAACCAAGTCTGAGCTTCCCCAGTCATAGAGAATGGGAACAGTAATAGCTTGATAGCTTCCGGGGTCACATTAGGCTGCCTTTGGGTCACACAAACTGACAGAAAATTTTTCAAGTGTTGTTGAGGGTCTTCAATGTGTGACCCGGAGAACAATCCCTTATTCTGCAGAAGATGCCGCATGTTGTTGGTGATCTGGAATGTCTCCGCTTGAATTAGGGGCACAGCTATGGCAGTAGCCAGGTTGTCAGCTATTGGTTGTGCCCAATCATAAAGTGCAGCTTCTAGCACAAGAGGTGCCACTACTCTGACGTTTGGGGCAGCTGGCTCTTCCCCGATGTTTCCGTTGACGTTCTCTACGTCACCCATGTCAATTTTAAGCTGGTGTGGTTGTTGTGATTGTTGGATCCTCTTGTTAGCACGGTTCAATGCCCTGAATGTTTTCTCGGGGTCTGAGAGTCCTTCAAGCAGTTCTCCAATCCTCGAGGAATTTCTAGGCATACACCTGAATTCCACAAGAGTTCAAACGTGAGAATTTCAATGAAAAGATTGTTTAACTCCTTCGAAAATTGATCTAAACTAATAATTCTAACACTACTTCTAAGTTATAATAAATAACACCGTTAATTCCCCGGCAACGGCGCCAAAATTTGATCACGCCCAACTATGCCTTCTAAAAGACAAAGCGGTCGTTGCAAATATAATCCGATTTTAAGTCCGGAGTCGAATCCACAGGGAACTAACCTATCTATTACAACTCTTTAGCAATGCTATTATGAACTCAACCAATTTCCCGATGCAATATTTTATCAATCACTCTTGGGTTTTTGTTTAACTACTTCAAGTGATATTAAAAATAACAATTTGCTAAACTAAAGATAATTCAATGGTAGAAAGGTCTAGGGCATTGATTTCCCCAATTACAAGTTTAGGTCTTAACTCTTTTGCTATAATCTCGCCATAATACTCTTTGAGGATTATGAGCTATGGGTTATCATAATTATCTCTCGATCAACTACAATAATTTACTAGAGCATTCTCTCGAACTACTCTAGCTGACAATACGTGCAGCTCTAAATTATCCCTCCAAAGTTTCGTTATCTCTAACCCCACTTTTAAATTCAAGTAATGAATCTCTTCAATTACCCAAAAGTGGTGTTGTTCAACAACAATCTAACCTAGTATTCTTTCTCAAGAAACACAAGAAAATTAGACACGATTAATCGAGGGCCCATTCAATTAATCACCATACAAAACGTAGCTGAACAATCATATAATAATTCTGGCTCGATTATAACAAGTTGAGTCAAAACTTCAACCAACAATTGGTTCCATCAACCCTAGATCAATTGTTTAGCTACTCATAACAAAACAAGACAAAACTACAAAGTTGTTCATAATGTGTAATTGCAAGAACTAAAAGGAGGTAGAAAAACTCTAATGTTTGGTTGATCTTCTCACACTTGTTATTGCCTCCAAAGTAGTCTAAAAACAAGCCCTTTTTTTGTCTTGGGTGAGCTTCTAGATTTTATAAGGGTTTGGAATAAGTTTTCCCCGAGTTACACTTTAGTCCCCAAGTTTTCTGGCATCCGCACTGTTCACCGCGGCCGCGGCACGACCGCGGTGAAGGCCAACTATTCTGCCTGCGTTTGTGGACTGCCGCGGTCCTACCGCGGTCCCACCGCGGTCGCGGTGGATTTCACCTCAGTCCACTTTTTGCTTCTTTATGCTCGGGTGCTTCTTGATTGGACGTTTTCCTCACATTATTGACTCCAAAACACTCCGTAGTGCTTCCTAACTTGGATTATTCCCTGCGAAGCAAAAGAACACCAATTAGAGCATTTTGTTATCAATTCGCCTATAAAACAACAATAAAGCATGGTAATATTAAAGTGTAAATATCATCTATATAGCCTAATATCAGTGGGCGCCAAACTGTTTACCCTAAAAATTGAGTAACAATTAAAATTGCAATGTGATTGTAAGGATACGTGATTTCACCTAATATCAACTGAGAAATGTAAAGATAAGCAATAGAAATTAATAATAATGTGAAACAATCCAGTGTTTTGGACAGAGCCCTCGAGTTAATGTACCCTCGAGCTAACAGAGCAAGAACAATTAAAAAGTCGTGAACTGATGAACGAGAGAATGTAAATTAAAGAGAGATTCTTGTATTTCTTTAGTCTATGTGAATGTCAAAAGTGCCTTACAAAAGATGGGGTCTCCGCTTTATATACTAGAGGAATCCTAATTATGGTACAATTCTGATTACGGAAGTAAATCCCATGATTGGTACAAATAACCACCCTTGATTTAATCTGTTCCGGGATTTCCGCCGTGATCTTCGACGATTATGGAAATCTCGCGTTTCCGTTATTGCACTTCACTCGAGTTCGGTTATACTTAGCCTCGATTGTTGCTGGCCTCAGTCTCGACGGACATCTCGACTCTTGAACTCGACACCTCGCCTTCGTGTTATAGCCTGATACATCGCGAGGCTGACCCTCGATGCGATTTTATCCGTATACAGTTACTCTTCTTGAGCCTTCTTGCAATATTTTTTTGAGTTTAATTTTAAGTTTAAGAGATAATTTCTTTTTCTTATTTTCACAAAGGGTGGTCTTGCTTTTGTTAAGGGAAGTTTGATTGTTTACCCGTAAAACGATACAGTTGAATTTGTAACGTGATTTATAGACAAGCGAATTGATTTGATTCGAAATTGGTAAAGAGAAAAGATTAAAACTAATATTTAACGATTAAAATTAAGGAAAATAACAAGCCTGGTTCGGAACTCACGTTTCCGATAGCAGAAGTGAGAATAACAAAGCGATGGTGAAACTGTTACTTTGAGAACTAAATAGTAGAGTATGAGAGCAAAATAGTATAGCTTGTGCATGTAGAATATTTTTCCTTATCCTTACAATGGCCGTTGACCCCATTGTTATATAGCTCTACCTAGGGAAACAAGATCCTAGAATCAAACCCTTCTTAAATGGGAAATAAAAGGGTCATTGATGAATATATAACGGCAGATCTTGAATGCAAATATTTTCTGCAATGGCAGCTCATTTAATGTTAGGAATATTCCTTCATTGAAAGCTTTTCCTATGGAAAATCCTCGAACTTCTATCGCTGAACACGTTCCCTTCGGAACTTATCCGGCACCAGCCAAATTCAAGTGGCTATTTGTGTGTTTGACTTTTTCTTTTTTTGACTTTTTCAACTCAATGATATGTCATTAAACTCGTAAACATTTTCCAATAGTCAACTCAAAAAGATATGCAATTAACAAATATCATAGCTTCATAAACGTATTCAAACACTCAATTCAAGCATATATTAAATCAAATCCGCTGCGGACCATTCATTAAATTTGATCAAGCATAATAATTCAAGTACTATTGACTACTTCTAAAAAAGATACTTTGAATTCATTGGAATTGGATATTAAGCTCTAAGGGGTCGTTTGGTTTGAATACAGCTTATATTGAGATAAGTTATGCTAGGATTAGTTATGCTATGATTAGTTATCCTAGTATTGTTTTTTATCCAATGTTTGGTATGTTGTATTAAAAATGACAATTGCATAATTTCTAAGAAGGTATAAGTTATCTCGACACTAATTACCCCATCCTCTACAAGGTATAAGATATCCTGGTACTAATTTTATTCCGGGAATAACTTATTCCAGGTTTGCTAACCAAATAAATTATTAAGGTGATATTAAAATCTTATACCAGCACTACACCTTCTTATACCTCATACCAAATGACTCCTAAAAGGATACCACTTATACACATAGATATAGTGCTAAATGAGCGGGTTAGATCGGATATGACCAGGTAAAAAGAGGTTAGGAAAACAAATAAATATTTGACTCACACACATTTAATACGATCCAAAATCCAAGTACATACTTTCAAGACTCGTAGAAGAAAGTTTGTATTGAGCTAAAACAATCCAAAGATACTCTTAATATTGTGTGACCAGAAATAAGAAGTCCCTTGGCCCTTTAACTTATTACATCCCCAAACAATTTTTGTCCTTCAATTCATCGATTACTTTATAATTGAGACTTGTTACAAATAATATTTATGAAAACAAACAAATAATTAACAACAAACAACTATTTGAGGTGTCTTTACTCTTTATTGTACTTTTTGTTGTAATGTGCATCCAATTGCTCCAAAAATATACAATTAATAGACAGTTGAGTAGTCGTTACCCCATTCGTGCAGGTCACTACTTATGCGATAAGGAATTTCACCACCTTAGGACAGTTAGAGTTACTGCAGCCGTTGACTATAAGTGAAGATGAAGACCAAAAGTAGAACACGATATGGGGATTAATTTCATCCTCATATAATCAATGCAGCATAAAGAAGTTGGTTCCAAGTATCAGGCAATCCAGGAAGACACCAGTGGCTACAATCAACACCGGGGTGCTCGCCGCTGTAAGCTGATGGATGAGCATCTTTTCTTAATTGTGACAAAAATGTGATATCGAGGAGATAAACCGGTGTCTTAATCTGAGTTAATACTTTGTTAACGACCATTGTAGATGCTGGTAATCCTGCTGGATATGTTGATCCTGATAATGGAACTTGCTCTGAATTGCAATTCCTTGTTGAGGAACCCCATTCTTTACCACTGGTCAAAATGAGACATTTTTAAAGTCATATGATGTTAGCTCATGTGCATTGTTAAAGACATATGATGTTTAGTTCAATGTGCATAATTAAAGCCATATGATGATCAAAACAGTGGCTGACTTATAGCCTATTCGGCCAAGCTTTTGTTTGATCAAAAGTATTTTTTTCGCCAAAAATATTTTTTCCTTAAATTAAGGTGTTTAGACAAACGTTTAGAAGGATTAAAGTGCTTTTGACTAGAAGCAGAAGCGGATTTTGAGAAGCAGAAAAAAGTAGCTTCTCCCCAAAAGTACTTTTGAGAAAAATACAGTTAAAAGTACTTTTTTAAAAGCTTGGCCTAATATTAATTACCGTGCAAAAACGCCTTTCAAATTAATTAGTCAAACACAAACTCCTTCTCGCCAAAAGTACTTTTTTGAAAAGCACATTTGAAAATAAGCTGGTTTTAGAAGCTTGGCCTAACAGGCTATTGGTGTACAAGTTATGGTTTCATCTAAATTCAGTTGTTTTGGCGCAGACCTTATATATGTGTTAAAGAATCAACTGAATAAGTACAAATAATAGATTTCAAATCCAGTAAATCACACGAATAGTAGTAGAATTTCAAGCTCGAACTCATAAAGTTTAAATCTTTAATCTTTGTCTAGTTTATGATGGTTTTTGTGAGAGCATGGAAGTGGAAAGTGCAATGGAAATCAAAGGAAGTGAGGACTTACATATAATGAGTGGGAGAAATGCCTTGGAAAAAGACTTTGGTTTTGGAAGAATCAACATTTTGATCAACCCATCTTGCCCAAGTTGTTAGGCCTTTGTAAAATGCCATCAAACGGTCCATATCTTTTGACACTTTTGAGCCATCTTGCACATAATCCCATCTGCAACATTAGAAATTGGTTACTACCATGGTTTTTAGACTTCTTTATAGTTTAATCTTTAATATCGCACAAAGGTTTAAGGTTATATCAAGAAGGGAATCAAATCTTATCTTGACTATTGATTTTTCTTCACAAAATTTTATATATATATATATATATATATATATATATATATATATNTATATATATATATATATAAAAAAAAAATATTTTGCGACTATCTCTTAAAGGGGTCTTGAAGCAACGGAAAAGTACTCTACATTTACAAGTGAGAAGGGTTTGAACTAGTAGGTATGACTGTCTGTATTGAAGAATTAACCTAAATACTCTTGCACCCAATTTCTTAAACTATAAATAGCTAATGGATGTATAATATATGGATAATCAATGTATGATATGTGTAACTTTAGTGTATAATCTATGTATATCAGTTTTTAAAAAAGTAAACAGTAAATCTAGCTGACTGTTTGTGTAAAGATCCTGCCTATATTATGTCTTTTAGGACCCGCCAGGTCGGGAGCCTTTTAAAATTGGGCTCCGCCTTTCTTTGTCCATATATAAAAAGGTCAGTCTGGTGCACGAAGCATCCCGCATTTATGCAGGATTCAGGGAAGGGCCGCATCTAAGCGGTGTGATGTAGGCAGTCTACCTTGATACAAGCATCAGTAGCACGTCTCGAACTCATTACTTATAGGTCATATATAGACAACTTTACCTTTGTTCAAAAACTCTCCTATCTTTATATATCTTTTAAATTTTTTTAAGGAGACATGAAAGGAGGAAGACCATACCCTTGAGATTTTCCTTTGTGAGTCCACCAATGCCAAGAGTTGAAAATCAACATATCCATTCCTTTCCAAGCTTCACCTTGTTGAATAGAGTCCAATTTTAACACCCGGCCAATGTTCTCTCTTACTACATCCACTAGATATGGGGTTCGATAAAGAAATAAAGTTACTCCATACTCCTGTGCAAATAATTAAGAGAATTCAGTAAAATGACCCTATAAAGATTTACGGCTTTTATTTATTTAATTTTTAGTGTTATACTTTATCGATCTCTTGTGAAAAGAGAATCATTTAACTAAAAGAATATATTTGATAATGGATATAAAATAAATCTCTTCCAAAGAACATTAATAAAGATATAAAAGCGATTTCTTCCCGAGGCAAAGCCTAAATTTAATGTTAATGACTTTAGGATTCTAGTCATTTTAAGTTACTAGTGTTCTTAATTGATAAATTATATATATTCGATGAATTTGTTAAGATAAATATAAGATTTGGACAAAAACTATTGAATTTGGCCGAATTTGTAACTCATGTTTTGGCTCCGACGCTGATCATTCCAAAGGAAACGTACAACCAAATACTCTACGACAGCCCGATGCTCTAAACTCCCGCTATGTGCAGGATTCTGCAAGAGTCTATTTCTACAGCTTAAACCTGTGAGTAACATTACAGCAACTTTACCAATTACGCCAACCGAATACTCTAAAGTTCAATAAATATGAGCACAAGTTGACAACAAAAAATATGATAAGAAGCTTTTATACAACCAAATAACGCCAAATTTAGTGTTTGGTCTGAGCATTTTGCTAGAATTAGCAAAGGGGGTGAAATATTATGTCCTTACAACAAAAAAGTCTCAATAAAAAGTGCCATGACAGATTGGCCCTACCACTGATGAAGTGATTATGACAATACTTTGGTAATGGAAAATTTTATTTTATGATTTACACAACTGACACTAGTGTTGTGAGGTCTTCTTTTTGTCTTATAATTTTGTGGACCCAAATGTATAAGATATGTGTCCACAAATGTGTGAGACAAAAAGAGGCCTCACACAACTAATGTCAGTTGTGTGAGGCTCACCATACTAGGGCTGGGCATAATTTGGTAAATATTGAATTACCGTACCGAACCCAAAAATTTTGGTATTTGGTATACGGTATATTGATATTTGGTATGGTATTTGGTTTAAATTTTTTAAAAATTCGTATTAGGTATGGTATTTGGTATTTTAAGATAAAATAACGAAATACCAATATCATACAGAAATATATATTATATTACACAAAATATATATTATCAATTATAACATAAATATAAAAAATCTAAAATTTTACTTTCCTTTATTCTCCAAGTTCATCAATTAACTCTAAACAAGTAACAAGACATTTCTAATGATCAAATATTCTTTTATGTACAATTTTCTCTATTTGAGTCGATATTTGCTAGTTTTGGATAAAAATTTTGTCAACAAACATTTTCAGTTTTGTATTTTTGAGTACTTTAATTAAGAATATTAGAGTGTATGGCTCTATGCACTAGTTACTATTCAAACCGAATAAACTGAAGTTGTCGAACCGAATAAACCGAAACCGAAAGGAAAAAATCCGAACCATACCAAAATTAATTACGTACGGTATTGGTATAGAATTTTAAGAAACCGAATATCAAAAATACTGAACCAAAATAACTAAATACCATACGATACCGACTGAGAACACCCCTACACCATACTCCTCTGGTAATTATTAGAGGGAGTTTTGCTTATGTGGACTGAAATTGTATGCAAACTACTACCACAGCTATAACGTCCAATCCCAAACAAGTTAGCCCCCATTTGGCCGTAGATTTTGCCAAATATTTTTCAAAATAATTTTGACAAATACCTGTTTGTTTATAGATTTTATTTATATTTTGGAAAATTTTCGAATAACAAAACCCAAATCTCAAAACCAGCTAAAGAGTTGTTTTTGGCCAAAATATTACCGCATGGTTTTTAAAAAAATTTCAGACATTGCCCCAAACTTTTGTATTTTATAGAAAAGCCAACTTTCTGTTATTATGACCCAACTAATCCATATCTACTCACTTTTTCCTCATTAAATTCACGCGGCTTTGTCCTTCTCTATAAATAGAAGAAAACCTTCGCCAAAGTTGTTGTGTCAATCTGTGGCAATCCACCGCAAAGATAAAATTTGAAGGTAATTTGCTAAAATCTGCTAATGTTTGTATAAATTTTCTTTAAATTTGTTTCGCTTGTTTTGTATGAATTTTCTTCAGATTTGTTTCGCTTGTTTTGTATGAACTTTCTTCAAAGTTGTTGGGTATTTTTGATAGTTTTTAAAACTTATGGGTATAGGTCATATTTCATATTTTTTTCAAAAAAAAAAATGAAGTATGTTTGAAAAATTATATCCAAACAGATTTTCATCTTCAAACCAAACTTCACCCAAATCAGATTTTTTAAAATAAATTTTAAAATATCTAGGCCAAACGCTAGCTTAGAGTCGGCCAATCTTACTTCTCCATTTAAGTTCAATTCATATTATTATTAATGTCAAATAAATAAAAGTGACACATCGAAGTATGTTATATTTAAACCACTATGGTGAAAAAAAATTGAGTAAGTTCTTGACACATCCAAGTATGTTACATACTTAAATGTCAAAGGCTCAAGATCTTTCGAACATCTTATTGACTTAAAAATTTAGGAAATAGACTAAAGTAATATTTCATATATTTCATTTTACGTGATGGGGTTTTGTTGTACGATAGTCAAACGCTTACTTTTTTTTAAGAATTTAAACGTATAAAATTTTCGAATCCTTAAGATAATATTTACGTAATAAAAAAAAATATAAAATGTAATAGTAAGAGAATATGATTATGAGCTAAAAAGAAATAGTATTGCTCCGATAAAACCAAAAGTAATAAAATAAATATTCTTTTTATTTCTCTATGCTTGGCGAAATGAGTAAATGGGAAACAGCAGTCCAAAGAATGTAGAAATTGCTGTTCACGCCTCTGACAAGTCACGGGTTTTACTCAATTAAAAACAAACAAATATCAATAAAAAATTTTGTCTCCCATGCATGCAAAGACTAAAAAGCCAACCTCTAGAAAAAAGCAGGGACTTTACACATATTTTCTTTTTATAGCCGGTGTGCATAAATTATATATTTTATATATAATTTTACTTTTATATATAATATATATATATATATATATATATTATATTCATCGATTATTTATAGTTTAAGCGATTGGGGGAACGAATATTTGAGTTAATTCTTAAAAAAAGTAGTAGAAGTTTGAAAAAGTCAAAGACACAGAGAAACCTCTGTGGTCTTTTTGCTTAATTGGATCTTTTTTGTTGTACTATTATTTTAATGACTCTGTCATGATAAATGGACTTATTTCAAATATTCTGCTAAGGATCTTGGTTGTTACCCATCAAGATTTGCCAAACAGAGCATAATAAATGAGAAAAGAACTAAACATTGAAAAGGAAAGAACTAAACATGCTTGTAATTTAGCTTAAATTATCTTGAAAGGCAAAAAAAGTTATTTTGTGTTTGAATGCCCAATATTTTGTAACATATTCCGATTGCTAAAATGCCTAATATTTGGAACTAATAGTAGTGATTTTTTTTTTTAAAAAAAAAAGAAGATTCGTTAAAACTTGTAATTTTAAATATGCATGTCATAACATTATTATGGCTATAAAGACATGTTGTTTGGGGTAAATATAAAAATTTAAAGTTAAATTTTTTTAAAATTTAGGAATATATGTAATTCTTTTTGAGACAAACTAATAAAATACCGAATAAATGGGACGAGTAGTTTTTTGTGTATCCCTTTCCTTTATGCATGTCTTCTCTAACTGAGTTTCTTCCACAATAAAACAAAAAATGGACTACATGAACGAGCATATCAAGTATTTACTAATAATAGTAAAGGCGGAATCAAAATTTCAAGCTTGTGGGTTCGAAATTCTAATTCTTTTAAGATATTAGGTTCTGCATTAAAACATTAAACATAATTAATGAATTTTTAAAGATAAATATAAAGGTTAAACAAAAGGTATTGGGTTCAATCAAACCTAGCTACCTGAAAAGTCACGGAAGAAATTGCCTCTTTTCTGGTAAAAGAATTCGTGGCATTTGGCACCGACGTATGTAGCATACAAGCTAAAGATTCCCACATATTCAAACTCAATGAATCACCCACAAACATAATTTTCTTCCCTAACCATCTTTTCAAGAAATCCTTTCCATCAAATCTGCAAAAAAATATAAAAAAAAAAAAGTAAAGAAAACAAAAGTTATAAGGACACCAATATCTACCAAAATCTTGGAAAGGTAAAAAACCAACAATTATAGTATTGATAATGGAAAAAAGAAGTGTCTTGTTTAAAAGTTTTTTGTTTGTTTCTCTTTTCAGGAGTTGACTTGTATATTGCGATAGTCAGGGGCGAAGTTAGAGTTTCGG
This sequence comes from Nicotiana attenuata, assembly GCF_001879085.1. Classification (NCBI taxonomy): domain Eukaryota; kingdom Viridiplantae; phylum Streptophyta; class Magnoliopsida; order Solanales; family Solanaceae; genus Nicotiana; species Nicotiana attenuata. Next base: position 28,272 of record NW_017674398.1, read on the forward strand.
TAACGGGTTCGGTTGAATCCAGTAACTTTTATACAAATTGTATATTTATCTTAAGATATGTATTGAATATGTACAAATTTTTACTTTAAATTTATCCAATAACATAAAAATACTAAAATTCCGAATCCAATAACTTCGAATCCTGAATCCGCCTCCGCTAATATTGGCAGAGCCTCAAAGGCAACTTAGATAACTATTCATAAAATGTAAGAATAGTAAGTTGAAAAAATAAGACAAGTTATAGCCGTAACCTAAATCAATTTTTGAAGAGTCTTTATCACAATACTAAAATAATTCTTTAATTAAGCTAATTGAACTACCCTTTACTCTTTACTAGCTTCACCTCTAACTATAACATATTACTACGTATAAACCTCCGATTTAAAAAGAATGAACCTATTTGACTACAAAGGCGTGTCAAATATTTTAGTCCATGGATTCAATTTTTAAGGTTTTTAGCATTAAACTCATTATATTTCTAAAGTTATAAATTCATATATTTTTTTATTATAGTTTTAGTAAATTTTTATACATAAATTTGTGCTCTGCACCGAAAATGCTAGGTTCAGATGAATCTAGTACTAATATGCTACATCCGCTTTTATTTGATTGAGCATGGAGTTTAAGAAAGAATGAAAGACTTTTAAAACTTATGGTCTAAAACAACACGTATATATTTCAGTGGCTATATATTAACTCAATAAGAGTAAAATAAAAATTTTAAAGTTACGTGATTTCTAAATTTAGAAAGGAATTTTCAACGGACTAAAAAAGAAAATAGATTTTAGGTACCTGGGTAAGTTGCAAGAATCAGGTTTCCAAGCATATTTGAGGTATTCTTTATCAGGGCGTCCATATTTTTGGCAATCAAATTCTGGGTCAATAAAAGGGCAACTTGAAGATTGGTAAAGAGGAAATGAAGTGTCAATTACCCATTTTCCTTGAAATAAATTGCAGTTGCTACTGCTCATTTTTCCTCTGCTACTAACATTCTTTACCACAAACTCAGCTTTAACAGTTTCTGTTTGTAAGAAGAGAGAAATAACAATAACTAAAGCTATTGATTGAAGAGGTAGACTTGACATGACTTTAATTACAAAATTTTCTGTTTGGTTTTGTGTTCTTTTTGGTACAGACAATGTAGAGAGAGAGATGATGAGCATAGAAAAGAAAGTTGGCTTTATATTTATAGTAAGTCTATGTACATATATATAACAAAAAACAAACACACAACAAAATAAATGGCCAGCTCAATGCATAAAGTATCTCGTGTTTATACAGGGTACAGGGTACAGGGAAGGGTCGCACCTCAAGAGATGAGATTTAGATAGCATACCTTAATGCAAACATTAGTGGTTGCTTCCACGGCTCGAACCCGTGACCTATAAGTCACACAGAGACAACTTTATTGTTGCTCTAATACTCCCTTCTATAGAAAAAAAATAGAACGAAATACATTAATTTGATTTTTTTCTTTTGGGGGGTGGGGAAAGACTTAGGGGCCGTTTGGCCATACAAAATTTTCACTTTTACTCAAAAATTTCTGTTTGTTTTTGTGTTCTTTTTAGTACAGACAATGTAGAGAGAGAGATGATGAGCATAGAAAAGAAAGTTGGCTTTATATTTATAGTAAGTCTATGTACGTATATACAATCAAACATCTCTAAAACATCATCGTTTTTGTCTGCTATAGTGAAGTGTTGTATAGAGAACATACATTATAACATAACATAAAAAATTAGATTTTTAAAAAAATCCTGGCTATTATACAGTCAAACCTCTCTAATAACAACCTCATTTGTTTGAATATTTTTGGATGTTATAGCGAAGTACTGTTATAGAGAGCATATATTATAACATAACATAAAAATTGTTCAGAATAAAGCTTGATTTTTATAGTAAAGTGTTGTTATATAAATATAAATGTTATAGAGAGATCTGACTATATATAAAACAAAAAACAAACACAGAACAAAATACATTAATTTCTTTCCTTTATTTTTTGGGTGTGGGAAAAGACTTACTCCACTGTTTATATTAAATCATATAATCATTCTGGTATGTGATTTAATGAACAGAGAATATATATATTAATTATGATAAAGTACAGATATCTATCTAATTTTCTTCGAGTGAGACTTGAGGTTGGCGATGGGAGAAAGAAGGTAAAGAGTCCACCTATCATTTTTCAAGTACTAACTTAGATTAGTTTCATGTGTCCATATATATCTTTAATGGGTAAGATTTGTTCTTTAATACTTTCTTTAATAATAAAATATTTTTTAAAAATAGAAAAAAAAAAAAAGATCTGGTGGGTTTTGTTTTTCTACTAATATATACATTTTTCAATTAATTAACTTAATTGAACTTTAATTTTTATTTCCTACTTCTTTATACAATATATGAATTTCAAGATACTAATATGGAATATTCACTCTAGTTGAAATACCAATGGATAAAGTTGCATCCATCTAAGAACTCTTGAAATTAAAAGAAAAAAAAAAACTATCGATGCTACTTGCTAGTTTTCTTTTTTTTCTTTTTTCCTTAAATTTTCTTTAAATATTACTCCCTCCGGTCCAAAATAAGTGATTTTTTGGCCTTTTTTTTGTGGTCCAAAATAAGTGATTTTTTCAGATTTCAAGAATGAATTAATTATTTTTTTCCTACATTGTCCTTGGAGTAAATAGTGTTGGAATATGTGTTAGGAGTGTTTATGTGAGATAGTAAAGGTTAATATGGTCAATTCTATTGTTAATTAATGCTAAAAGGTGGATTTCTTAATCTGTGTGAAAATATTTAAAAAATCACTTATTTTGGACCGGAGGGAGTAAGATAAGATAAACATTTGGAAGTTGAAATAACAGAGTGGAACAGAAAGAGACTAAGAAAATACTCCTAACATGAACAAAAATTTCAACATAATATTCCTTGTTAATCCCAAGAGGGCCAAGACCCAAGACATAATTATTAAGTACAGAGGAATAATCACTTTACAATCTTTGCTAATCAAGTTGCCGGTGATTACGGCACCTATAATATTTCTATATATTTTCTAGAGAAAAGCTTATTTCCTCTACACCAATTTTTCTTTTTTTTTTTTTTTAAGAAAAACTTTTAAAACTTGGTCTATAAATCGTAGCTATTTGTATAACTATAAATTATCTTATTTAAAAAATGAACTTAAAAATTTGAAATTAAGTTAATATATAAAAATATCATTTTTTAAGGACACACTAACAAAAAAAGTATATCATAAAAGTTGAGATAATGGGAACAATTTGCAAGTGGAGTTGATTCTAGTTTAACTTTAAAAAAGATTCAAACTTGTCTCTTTACTACTCAAAATTGCACATTTTGTCTTTAATAAGATTTTTGGTCCATTAATCTAGTATATGCCCTTGTTATTAATGGAACTACAACATGAGATGAGTATAATTAACATGTCCAAATCATCAAATAAAAAAGTTCAAAGTTACTCTAAAACTTTTCATATGATTTTAAATTAGCTTCAGATTGGAATTATGTTGGAGGTCAAGGGCAAAACGAGACTTTTTCCTTATGGCAGGGTAAGATTATATCAGAAGTCTAACGAACGATAAAGTTGTTCAATTTCGAATATGAGGGGAATATTTGCCCAATTATGTTTAATCGAATAGTTATATATAGAGCCGTCAATATTGACTTGGCCCGTTGGACCGGCCCAGTCCGACCAGGCTAGAAGTTTTTGAGCCCATTTAAAAACGAGACTTTTAAGCCCGGCCCGAGTAAGCCCGTGGCCTGTGAGGCTTGACTGAGGCTGGGCTGGGCCGGCCCGTGGGCCTAATAAAAATACCTATTTAAAATATATAAAATATAAAAAGTATGACACAGAAAATAACAAGAAGAGTATCCCAAGCTTAAAGTTTATTAAGCTCATCATATTAAAAGATCAAAGTCTTAAAACGTTAATTAGTTTTAAAATTTTAATTTTTCTTAATATTAACCTAATTATTATTGCAAACGAATTGTAGATGTAGATGAAAGTGAAGTTAAGACAACCTTCTCACAAGCGGATTGAAATGTGTTTGATGAAGATCATGTGTTGGATATCCCATAAGCGTCATGGACGTTCTCTTGAATAGTTTGTTTTGAGTTTTGACTTTTAGTGAATAAAATAGTCTTGTCTTTTACTTTTTTAGTGTTTATTACTCTCTTCGTTCCAATTTATGTGAACCTGTTTGACTGCACACGGAGATTAAGAAAAAATTTAGACTTTTAAAATTTGTGGTTCTAAACAAGTCGAAAAGGAGTCCAGAGTATTTGTGTGATTATAAACGTTTCTCATTAAGGGTAAAATTGAAAGTTTAAGATAAATTATTTGCAAATTTAGAAAAGGGCATTCTTTATGGAACGGACCAAAAAGAAAATAGGTTCACATAAACTGGAATGGGAGGAGTATGATATATTGGAACAATATAAAAAGTTATTAAGTTTTGTGAAATTTTTTCAATAAGATTTTTTTAACTTTTAAATATTTATCTTTTTTAGGTTAGAACTTAAAGAAAAAATATAAAATTATATTTTAAAAAATAATGGGCCGGCCCGTGGGGGCCCGCAGCCCACATAGGACTGGGGTGGGCTGACCATTATAAGACCCATCAAAATGGTGGGCTAGCCCAGCCCAGCCCGTCAATTGCTAAAACCCACGTGGGTTGGGCTGGGCTAGCCCGGCCCCGCCCATATTGACAGTTCTAGTTATATAGAACAACCGATGGTCTATCAAAGATAATATTTCTACCTTACACAAGACAGGGGTAAGGTCCAAGTTGTAGCCATATAGAATAAAGAGTGTTCAGTTAAACGCCTTTGATCGAAATATTGTACTGAGTACATAGAAAATTATACTATGTATATGGATCAAAAATTATGCTGAGTATATAAAAAATTATATTATGTATGTATATCAAAAATTACTTTTTAAAAATATGCATTAAATTTTGAACACCCTTTGCAAAAATTTCTAGCTCCACCGTTAGGGTAAAGTCTCTGTATACCCCATTCTTTCCATACTCCACTTGTGAGATTACACTGAATATGTTATTGAATAGTTGTACCAAACCTTTTGGGATGAGAGTACTTCGCGCCAAGTAGTCTCAATTTTAGAGAAATCTTCAACTCCATGCATGATCATGGGCGAAGCTAGAGAGCGAGTTACGAGCTCGGCCGAACCCAGCAGCTTTGATTCAAATTCAATATTCGTTTGATGAATTAAACATGTACAAATTATTAATTTTGAACCCAATAACTTAAAAATGATTAAAATTTCGTATACATAATTTCAAATGTTGGCTTTGCCTCTGTTTATGATAACATTTCTTGAAAAAAAAACACAAAAGGGGAAAAAATCCTAAACCATTTAGGGAAGCAATGCATGGTCATACATTGCTTGAAAGATAAACACAAGAAGAAATAAATTAAAATCAAATGATTGAGGAATGGAAATTTCCATGACTTCCATTCTCTCCCAATTGGAGAGAAATTTCACATCACAATGATAGATGATGGTAGTGGTCTATTACTATTATACACTATAAGGTTTTATGGCCCTACTTATTGCAATTCCTAAAAGTAAGCTATACTTGAATATTCTTGTTTTTAGTAATTTTGTGCTAATTTGTGTATATTTTAATTGGAGTTACTCTTTTTACAACCAATTCACTTGTCTAATTTATTGATGAATTCAGGAGATTTTTATTAATCAATTAATTGCAACTACCAATTAAACTGGTTGACGGAACATTCTATTTATGTGTAATAGCTCAGGTCACTAGTGATATTGTCTGCTTTGGGCCTAGGCCGGCTAAATGATAGTATTTTTTGTTTAAATGTTTTTTCACCCTATACCTCCTTTGAAACCGACTATTTCGAAATCGTATCAGAAAGTCCCACTTTGGAGATAAAGCACTCCATACTAAAAAACAATGCCATAGACACGAATAGGGGCATACATAGTTTTTTTTGTAAAAGGTGTCGACATTTGAAATAGTAAATAAATACTTAATCAATCCGGTTTGACAACAGTTAATCTTTAATATATGGCAGCTCAATTGGTAGAGTTACACCATTTTAAGTTACACGTCGGAGGTCGAACCCCTGCTAACTTATATATTTTTCCAGAATAATAAATAATAATTAAAAGCAATTGGTAAAATTAGCAAGATTTAATTTTTTTTTTTTTTAGCAAGATTTGATTCAATTGAACCTTTTGACCTCTAGGCAAAGCTGATGCGCATCGCCACCAAGCTAGTAGACTTACTTTGGTATGTAGGGTCATTGTAAATTATTTATATATATTAGTTTTATATTTTGCATATTATTTGCCTATTTATTTAATCAAAATTTTCGACCAAGCGTTGTTGGGTGACACCCCTTGTGTCAACATGCCTCTGCAACTGGGTACGGAGATTCAAAAAAAAAAAAAGCAAATATTTTTAAAACTTATAAACTAAAACAAGCGATAAACATATTTATCTCATTGAGGGTAAATATAAGAGTTCAAAAATTAAATTGTTTGTAAATATAAAAAGATGTGATTATTTACGGGACATAGTAAAAATAAAATATGTCACACAAATTAGGACATATATAGTATAGGTTATCAAATTGAACTAATTATCGATATTTTCTTATCATTGTATGTAGGTCACATTATCTAATAGTGTAAAATAAAAATGTTATTAATATAAAGAAGTTAAACTCCGGTTTTTATACTAAACATGTGCTATTTAATATACAGTCAGACCTCTCTATAACAACATTCCTATATACAGTCAAACTTCTCTATAATAGCCTCGTTTGTTCCGAATATTTTTGAATGTTATAGTGAAGTGCTGTTACAGAGAACATATATTATAACATAACATGAAATTTGGTTTCGGAAAAAGTTTGGCTTTTATAGTGAAGTTTTGTTATATATGGATGTTGTTATCGAGAGGTCTGACTGTAACAACACATCACTATAAAAGCCAAGCTTTTTCCGGAACCAAATTTCATGTTATGTTATAATATATGTTCTCTATAACAGCATTTCTCTATAACAACTAAAAATATTCCGAACAAACAAGGTTGTTATAGAAAAGTTTGACGGTGTCACGATCCAGATTTTCCATCCTCGGGAGTCGTGATGGCGCCTACTAATGGGAGCTAGGCAAGCCCAATTTAATTACTTTTTCATTAATAACATAATCCCTTTTTAACAATTATCGGCAATAATATAAAAGCAACGAAATTAAATAATAAGCGGAAGTCTTAAATTATAGAAAAACTGAATAGAAATGCGGAAAATTCAACATACGCCTCTACCCAAGACTGGTGTCACAATACTCATGAACTACTAAGAATACTAAATACAATCGTCTGAAAAAGAACATAAACTGTTTGTCTCGAAACAATGAGATAACAGACTAAAATAAAGGATAGAGGAGACGTCGGGCCTGCGGACGCCTGCAGGGCTACCTCGATGTCTCGCTGGACTGAAGGCCTGCTCCCACACTACTGCTGCTGCTGTCCGAAACCTGGATCTGTGCAAAATAGCACAGAGTGTAGCATCAGCACAACCGACCCCATGTGATGGTAAGTGCCTAGCCTAACCCCGGCGAAGTACTGACGAGGCTAGACCGGACAACCACAAAAACCTGTGCAATTTCATATATATATATATATATACATATATATATATATATATATATATATGGGAAGGGGAGCATGCTGTAGGGGACAACAATTTCCAAATAAGAGTCGTCTAGTAACGAAGGAAATAACACAACTCAAATCATAAGTAATGAAAACAGAAATCAACAAGTGCACGACATCACCCTTCGTGCTTTTACTCTCATACTCACCAAGCAATAACATGTGCACGGCATCATCCTTCGTGCTTTTACTCTCGTTCCTCACATATAATCAATTGAATCGGCACAGAATGGTACATCGTGCGGCACAGCATCACCCTTCGTGCTTTAACACTCTTTCCTCACAATAAGCAAACAATGCACGGCATCACCCTTCGTGCTTTACACTCTTTCCTTACAATAAACAAACAATGCACGGCATCACCCTTCGTGCTTTATCACTCTTCCTCACCCAAACAACATTCACAAATAAGGGGCAAGGAGATAAACAAATAATGACGGAAATCCCGGCAAGGGAATGCAATTAAACAGTTAAATCCCGGCAAGGGAACAATATCAATAAGTTTCCATATCCCGGCAGGGGAGAAAATCAACAAAACAACAAAACGTCCTGGCAAGGGAATAAACTAGTAACTCTTTCTCTTTCTTTCACTTNTCCCATTTCATCAAATCTCGTGGTAGCGTACCACCCGCTCCCATTTCATCATAACTCGTGGTAGGCGTACCACCCGCTCCCATTTCATCAATATCTTGTGGTAGGCGTACCACCCGCTCCCATTTCACCATAACTCGTGGTAGGCGTACCACCCGCTCCCATTTCATCAATATCTTGTGGTAGGCGTACCACCCGCTCCCGTTTCATCAATATCTTGTGGTAGGCGTACCACCCGCTCCCATTTCAATTCAACACAAAGTCACAATAAAATTCCGGCAAGGAAAACAAAAGCAATATAATAATAATTTCCCGGCAAGGGAACAACAATATCAAAATAACCATCCCGGCAAGGGAGAATCAGCTATAACCAAATCCTAGCTCAACTCTTACTCTGCTCGATTAATACCAGTACTCAAGCATAAATAAAGTCCACGAAAATGAACTAAATCTCTACACAATATCAAGAGTCATCAATTTAAAGCATCCGAAGTGTACATTTAAGAACACAACAACTATCAATTTAAGACTCACGGTCATGCTCGACACCAACGTATAGATACTTGTCACCATGCCTATACGTCGTACTTAACAAGAAGCAATTAGCAAATACGACTCAACTCCTAGTCCCTCAAGCTAGGGTTAGACCAAACACTTACCTCAAACTTCCACGGCCAAATCAATCCTCAACAACCGCTTTCCCTCTCGAATTCGGCTCCAAACCAATCAAATCTATACAATAATGACTTCATAATATCAATATATGCTAAACAAATCAAACCCAATGCCTAATTATAGATTTCCAAGCTTTCTTCCAATAATCCCAAAAATTGTCCCCGGGCCCGCTTGGTCAGAACACGAGGTTCGGACCAAGTTCATATCCCCCATTCACCCACGAGCCCGAATATATAATTTGTTTTCAAATTCGACCCCAAAACGAGGTCTAAATCAAGAAAATTCAAAAAGCCCTAACTCTACCCATTTCCCCCAATTTCTACCCTAAATTACATGTTTTAGGCTTAGGAATTCAATAGATATTGATGGAAATGAAGAAAACGAGTTGAAATTTACTAACCCAAGAAGTGTTGGTGAAGGAGAGCTTCAATGGATGCCTAAGGACCTTGGAGAAGAAGGAGTCCGTGAGTGTTTATGAAAATCCCGTAACTACACTGTTCTGGAAATTAAAAATATAACTGGGCAAAATTACCCTTCGCGTTCGCGAAAGGAAGGTCACGCTCGCGAAGGGTAGACTTGACAGACCATCGCGTTCGCGATATGAAGGGTGCGAACGCGAAGAGAAAAGGCTGGGGAGTCCAGGATTTGGTCTACGCGAACGCGAAGGTACTAATGCGAACGTGAAGAGGAAAAATTAGGCTAAGCGTGAAGAGGAAAAATTAGGCTAAGTCCCCAGGGCCAGATAACTCTACGCGAACGCGAGGTCAAGGGTGCGAACGTGATGAAGGAAAGGATCAAAGCTTCGCGAACGCGGGGGAGGCGTCACGAACGCGAAGAACAACGGGACCTGCAACAACTGAAGCTATTTTCTACAATTTTCCTAAGTTTGAAACCGCCCCGAAACACCTCCGAAACACTCCCGAGCCCTCGGGGCTCCTAACCACACATATGCACTAACTCAACAACATCCTACGAGCTTAACCGTGCGATCAAATCGCCAAAATAACATCAAAACAACGAATCAAACCTCAAAATCACTAGTTTTTCTTCAAACTTCATAAACTTTCAAATTTAGAGTTTTAAGTCCGAAACACGTCAAACGACGCCCAATTTCAACCAAACTTCGCAGAAATATCTTAAACCACATATAAGACCTGTACCGGGCGCCGGAACCAAAATACGGACCCGATACCAACACGTTCTAATCAAATTTTATTTCCAATTTCCTTAAATATTTTCAGAAAACAATTTCACTCAAAAATTCATTTCTCGGGCTTGGGACCTCGGAATGTGATTCCGGGCATACGCCCAAGTCTTCCTACGGACCCTCCGGGACCATCAAATCACGGGTCCGGGTCCGTTTACCCAAAATATTGACCGAAGTCAAATTATTCACTTTAATATCAAAACTTAGCATTTTTCACAGAAATTCATATTTAGACTTTTCGGCTACGCGCTCGGACTGCGCACGCAAAACCAGGAGACTATAAATGAGGTTTTCAAGGCCTCGGGAGCACAGAATGGGTAAGAAACAGGTGATGACCCTTCGGGTCGTCACATTCTCCACCTCTAAAACAACCGTTCGTCCTCGAACGGACAGAAGAAAGAAGTACCTGAGTCGGGGAAAAGATGAGGATAACGGCTCTGCATATCGGACTCGGACTCCCAGGTCGATGCCTCAGGAGGCTGACCTCTCCACTGAACACGAACAGAAGGAAAACTCTTCGACCTCAACCGACGAACCTGCCGGTCTAGAATAGCCACCGACTCCTCCTCATAAGACAAGTCCTTGTCCAACTGGACAGTGCTGAAATCTAACACGTGGGCTGGATCGCCGTGATACCTCCGAAGCATGCACACATGAAACACTGGATGCACGACTGATAAGCTCGGTGGCAAAGCAAGTCTATAAACCACCTCTCCCACTCGGTCAAGAATCTCAAACGGACCAATGAACCTAGGGCTAAGCTTGCCCTTCTTCCCAAATCTCATCACGCCTTTCATAGGCGACACTCGGAGCAATACCCGCTCACCAACCATAAAAGCCACATCTCGAACCTTGCGGTCTGCATAGCTCTTTTGCCTGGACTGCGCTGAACGAAGCCAATCCTGAATAATCCTGACCTTGTCCAAGGCCTCCTGAACCAGATCCGTACCCAACAACCAAGCCTCTCCCAGCTCGAACCATCCGACCGGAGACCGACACCGCCTACCATATAAAGCCTCATAAGGAGCCGTCTAGATGCTCGACTGGTAACTGTTGTTGTAGGCAAACTCCGCTAAGAGCAAGAACTGATCCCACGAACCTCCAAAGTCAATAACACAAGCTCGGAGCATATCCTCTAAGATCTGAATAGTCCGCTCGGACTGACCGTCCGTCTGGGGATTAAATGCTGTGCTCAACTCAACCCGTGTGCCCAACTCTCGCTGAACTGCTCTCCAGAAGCGCGAGGTAAACTGCGTACCCCGGTCCGAAATGATAGATACAGGTACACCATGAAGGCGAACAATCTCCGAATGTAGATCTCGGCCAACCTCTCAGAAGAATAGGAGACTTCCACAGGAATGAAATGTGCTGACTTGGTCAGCCTATCAACAATGACCCAAACTGCGTCGAACTTCTTCCGAGTCAGCGGAAAATCCAGTAACAAAGTCCATAGTGATCCGCTCCCACTTTCACTCGGGAAGCTCAATCCTCTGAAATAACCCACCAGGCCTCTGATGCTCATACTTAACCTGCTGACAATTCAAACAACGAGCCACATATGCTTCAATATCCTTCTTCATTCTACGCCACCAATAATGCTGCCGCAAATCCTGATACATCTTCGCGGCGCCCGGATGAATAGAGTACCGGGAGCTATGTGCCTCCTCCAAAATCAACTCTCGGAGCCCATCCACATTAGGCATACATACTCGACCCTGCAATCTCAAAACTCCATCATCATCTAAGGTAACATGTCTGGCACCTCCGCGCTGCACCGTGTCTCTAAGGACACACAAATGGGGATCATCATACTGCCGATCACGGATACGCTCCAATAATGAAGAACGAGCGACCGTGCAAGTTAACACACGACTAGGCTCCGAAACATCCAACCTCACAAACTGATTGGCTAGGGCCTAAATATCCAAAACAAGCGGCCTCTCACCGACCGGAATATAAGCAAGACTCCCCATACTGGCTGACTTCCTACTCAATGCATCGGCCACCACATTGGCCTTCCCCGGATGATATAGAATGGTGATATCATAATCCTTCAACAACTCCAACCACCTCATCTGCCTCAAATTCAACACCTTTTGCTTGAACAAGTACTGAAGACTCTTGTGATCCATGAACACCTCACATGCCACACCATACAGATAATGCCTCCAAATCTTCAATGCGTGAACTATGGCTGCCAACTCCAAATCATGAACCGGATAGTTCTTCTCATGAATCTTCAACTACCTCGAAGCATAGGCAATGACCTTGCCATCCTGCATCAATACTGCTCCAAGCCCAACACGGGAAGCATCACAATAGACTGTATAAGGCCCTGAACCTGTAGGCAAAACCAACACCGGTGCCGTAGTCAGAGCTGTCTTGAGCTTCTGAAAGCTCGCCTCACACTCATCCGACCATATGAACTAGGCACCCTTCTGGGTCAATCTGGTCATCGGGGCTGCAATGGATGAAAACCCCTCCACGAACCGTCGATAGTAGCCAACCAACCCCAAGAAACTCCAAAGCTCTGTAGCTGATGCTGGTCTAAGCCAGTTCTTGACTGCCTCAATCTTCTTCGGGTCCACCTAAATACCCTCTGCTGATACAACATGACCAAGAAATGCAACTGAACTCAGCCAGAACTCACACTTGGAGAACTTGGCATTTAACTGACTATCCCTCAGAGACTAAAGAACCACTCTAAGGTGATGCTCGTGCTCCTCCTGGCTGCGGGAATATATCATCAATGAAAACAATCACGAATGAGTCCAAATAAGGCCTGAACACTCAGTTCATCAAGTCCATGAAAGCTGTTGGGGCATTCGTCAACCCGAATGACATAACCAAGAACTCATAATGCCCGTACCGAGTGCGGAAAGCTGTCTTAGGGACATCAGATGCACTAATCCTCAACTGATGGTAGCCAGATCGCAAGCCAATCTTGGAAAATACCCTGGCACCCTGAAGTTGGTCGAACAAATCATCAATCCTCGGCAGTGGATACTTATTCTTGATCGTTACCTTGTTCAATTGCCGGTAATCAATACACATTCTCATTGACCCATCCTTCTTCTTGACAAATAACACTGGCGCACCCCAAGGTGAGACACTAGGTCTAATGAAACCCTTCACAAGCAAATCCAGCAACTGTTCCTTTAACTCTTTCAACTCCGGCGGGGCCATACGATATGGGGGATAGAAATGGGCTGAGTGCCCGGTACCAGATTAATGCAGAAATCAATATCCCTGTCGGGTAGCATACCCGGCAGGTCTGAAGGAAAAACATCAGGGAACTCACAAACAACGGGCACAGAATCAATAGAAGGAACCTCAACACTGGAATCCCGAACATAGGCTAAATAGGCCAAACACCCCTTCTCGACCATACGTCGAGCCTTCACATACGATATAACACTGCGGGTAGAGTGACCTAGAGTCCCTCTCCACTCTAAACGAGGCATACCCGGTAAAGCTAAGGTCACAGTCTTGGCATGACAGTCCAAGATAGCATGATAGGGTGATAACCAGTCCATCCCCAATATAATATCAAAGTCGACCATATCTAAAAGCAACAAATCTACACGAGTCTCTAAACCCCCAATCACCACAACACAAGAACGATGGACTCGATCGACCGCGATAGAATCACCCACTGGCGTAGACACATAAACAGGAACACCCAAAGCATCACTAGGCATGACCAAGCACGACGCAAAATAAGATGAAACATATGAATATGTAGACCCTGGATCAAATAGTACCGAAGTATCTCGATCACAAACCAGAACCGTACCTGTAATAACCGCATCTGAAGCCTCTGCCTCGGGCCTAGCCTGAAGAGCATAACACCAGGGCTGGGCCCCACCACTCTGATCTACCTCTCTGGGTCGGCCTGCTGCTGGCTGGCCTCCATCTCTGGCGGTCTAAGCTCCACCTCTATGACCTCTACCTCCACCTCTAGTACCTCTACCCCCCACCTCTAGCTGGCTGGGCGGGCTGTGGAACACTTGGTGCCTGAACCATGGCACGAGAACCCTGGTGCTGAGAACTGCTCGGTGTTCGAGGGCAAAATCTGGCAATATGACCCGTGTCACCACAAGTGTAACAAGTCCTCGGCTGCTGAGTATGCTGGCCCTGTCGACCTGAATGACCACCACGGAAACTCTGAAGTGGCGGTGCACTAATAGGAGCTGGCGGTGCACTAAATGGCTGCTGATCAGAATAGTGCGCGTGAGAACCACGACCACCTGAGGCACCGTGAGAAACCTGGAGGGCAGACTGGAAAGGCCTAGAAGGCTGACCCCTATCATACGAATCTCTGCCTCCAGACGAGGCACCACTGAATCGGCCTGACTGACGGGGCCTCTTGTCTGCCCTATGACCACCCCCCTGTGACAATACCATCTCAATCCTCCGGGCCACATTGGCCGCCTCCTGAAAGGATATCTCGCTCCCAGCCTCTCTAGCCATCTGGAGACGAATAGGCTGAATGAGTCCATCAATAAACC